>NW_026893709.1:300000-523085 GCF_032452875.1 Bos javanicus
GTGCATGATCAGTCATGTGAACAGTGCATGATCAGTCACTTGATCGGTGCATGATCAGCCACGTGATCAGAGCATGATCAATTACGTGTTCAGTGCATGATCACTCACGTGACCAGTACATGGTAGCTACGTGATCATTGTATGATCAGCCACGTGAACAGTGCGTGATCAGTCACCTGATCAGTGCATGATCAATTACATGATCAGTGCATGATCAGTCACGTGATCAGTGCATGAACAATCACGTGATCAGTGCATGATGATCCACGTGATCAGTGCATGATCAGTCACGTGATCAGTGCATGAGCAGTCACGTGACCAGTACATGGTATCTACGTGATCATTGCATGATCGGCCACATGAGCAGTGCATGATAGCCACGTAATCAGTGCATGATCAGTCACGTGGTCAGTGCATGATCAGTTACGTAATCAGTGCATGATCACTCACGTGACCAGTACATGGTAGATACGTGATCATTGCATGATCAGCCTAGTGAGCAGGGCATGATAGCCACGTCATCAGTGCATGATCAGTCACGTGGTCAGTGCATGATCAATTACATGATCAGTGCATGATCAGTCACATGACCAGTATATGATAGCTACGTGATCATTGCATGTTCAGCCATGTGCGCAGTGCATTATATCCACGTGATCACTGCATGATACACACGTGATCAGTGCATGATCAGTCATGTGATCAGTGCATGATCAGTCACGTGACCAGTACATGGTAGCTACGTGATCATTTCATGATTGGTCACATGAGCAGTGCATGATAGCCACGTAATCAGTGCATGATCAGTCATGTGAACAGTGCATGATCAGTCACTTGATCGGTGCATGATCAGCCACGTGATCAGAGCATGATCAATTACGTGTTCAGTGCATGATCACTCACGTGGCCAGTACATGGTAGCTACGTGATCATTGTATGATCAGCCACGTGAGCAGTGCATGATAGCCACGTGATCAGTGCATGATCAGTCATGTGAACAGTGCATGATCAGTCACTTGATCGGTGCATGATCAGCCACGTGATCAGTGCATGATCAATTACCTGATCAGTGCATGATCACTCACGTGACTAGTACATGGTAGCTACGTGATCATTGTATGATCAGCCACGTGAGCAGTGCATGATAGCCACGTGATCAGTTCATGATTAATCACGTGATCTGTGAATGATCAGGCACGCGATCAGTGTCTGATCAGCCACGTAATCAGTGCATGATAACCACTTGATCATTGCGTGATCAGTCACGTGATCAGTGCATGATCAGTCACTTGATCAGTGCATGATCAGCCACGTGATCAGTGCATGATCAGTCACGTGACCAGTACATGGTAGCTAGGTGATCATTGCATGATCAGCCTAGTGAGCAGGGCATGATAGCCACGTCATCAATGCATTATCAGTCACGTGGTCAGTGCATGATCAATTACATGATCACTGCATGATCAGTCACGTGACCAGTACATGGTAGCTACGTGATCATATCATGTTCAGCCACGTGAGCAGTGCATGATATCCACGTGATCAGTGCATGATACACACGTGATCAGTTCATGATTAGTCACGTGATCTGTGCATGACAGGCACGTGAGCAGTGTATGATATCCACGTGACCATTGCATTATAGCCACGTGATCAGTTCATGATTAGTCACGTGATCTGTGCATGACCAGGCACGTGATCAGTGTACGATCAGCCCCGTGATTAGTGCATGATAGCCACGTGATCAGTGCATGATCAGTCACGTGATCAGTGCATGAACACTCACGTGATCAGTGCATGATGATCCACGTGATCAGTGCATGATCATTTTCTTGAACAGTGCATGATCAATCACGTGACCAGTACATTGTAGCTACTTGACTATTGCATGATCAACCACGTGAGGAGTGAATGATACCCACGTGATCATTGCATGATCTCTTCCGTGATATGTGTATGATCAGCCACGTGATCAGTGCATGATATCCAAGTGATCAGTGCCCGGTACCCAGGTGGTCAGTTCATGATTAGTCACGTTATCTGTGCATGACAGGCACGTGATCAGTGCCTGATATCCACGTGATCAGTGCATTTTAGCCAGGTGATCAGTTCACGATTCCTCACGTGATCTGTGCATGACCAGGCATGTGATCAGTGTATGATCAGACACTTGATCAGTGCATTATATCCACGTGATCAGTGCATGATCAGTCACGTGACCAGTGCATGAACAGTCACGTGATCAGTGCATGATGATCCACGTGATAAGTGCATGATCAATTTCGTGATCAGTGCATGAACAGTCACGTGACCAGTACAGGGTAGCTACGTGATCAGTGCTTGATAGGCACGTGATCAGTGCATGATCAATCACGTGATCAGTGCATGATCAATTATGTGATCAGTGCATGATAGCCACGTGATCAGTGCATGATACCCACGTAATCAGTGCATTATAGCCACGTGATCAGTGCATGATATCCACGTGATCAGTGCTTGATAGCCACGTGATCAGTGCATGATCAATCACGTGATCATTCCATGATCAATTACGTGATCAGTGCATGATCAGTCATGTGGCCAGTACAGGGTAGCTATGTGATCATTGCATGATCAGCCACGTGATCAGTGCATGAATGCCACGTGATCAGTGCATGATCAGTCACGTGAACAGTGCGTGATCAGTCACCTGATCAGTGCATGATCAATTACCTGATCAGTGCATGATCACTCACGTGATCAGTGCATGAACAATCACGTGATCAGTGCATGATGATCCACGTGATCAGTGCATGATCAGTCACGTGATCAGTGCATGTTCAGTCACGTGACCAATACATGGTAGCTACGTGATCAGTGCATGATCGGCCACATGAGCAGTGCATGATAGCCACGTAATCAGTGCATGATCAGTCATGTGAACAGTGCATGATCAGTCACTTGATCGGTGCATGATCAGCCACATGATCAGAGCATGATCAATTACGTGTTCAGTGCATGATCACTCACGTGACCAGTACATGGTAGCTACGTGATCATTGTATGATCAGCCACGTGAACAGTGCGTGATCAGTCACCTGATCAGTGCATGATCAATTACATGATCAGTGCATGATCAGTCACGTGATCAGTGCATGAACAATCACGTGATCAGTGCATGATGATCCACGTGATCAGTGCATGATCAGTCACGTGATCAGTGCATGAGCAGTCACGTGACCAGTACATGGTATCTACGTGATCATTGCATGATCGGCCACATGAGCAGTGCATGATAGCCACGTAATCAGTGCATGATCAGTCACGTGGTCAGTGCATGATCAGTTACGTAATCAGTGCATGATCAGTCACGTGACCAGTACATGGTAGATACGTGATCATTGCATGATCAGCCTAGTGAGCAGGGCATGATAGCCACGTCATCAGTGCATGATCATCCACGTGATCAGTGCATGTGGAGTCATGTAGTCAATGCATGATAGCATCATAATCAGTGCTCGATCAGTCCTGTGATGAGTGTATGATCAGCCAAGTGACCAGTGCAAGATAGCTACATGATCAGTGCATGATCAGTCACGTGATCAGTGCATGATCAGCCACGTCATCAGTGCATGATAGCCACGTGAGCAGTGCATACAATTACAAATCAGTGCATGCGCAATCACGTGATCAGTGCATGAGAGCCACGTGATCAGTGCATGATCATTCACGTGATAGGTGTGTGATCAGCGACGTGAACAGTGCATGCTAAGTCACGTGATCAGGGCGTGCTGAGCTGCGTGATTACTGTCTGCTCATCTGCTTGACAATTGCCAGCTGAGCTGTATGATTCCTGCCTGTCATCTCCTTGACAATTGCCACCTGTGCTGCATTATTCCTGCCTGCTCATCTACTTGATTATTTCCAGCTGAGCAGCATGATTTTTCAAAGCTGAGTTCCATGATTATGGCCTGCTGACTGATTCCTGCCTACTCAGCTCTTTGTTCATTGCCTCCAGATGCACATGATCAGTGTGTGACACCAATCATGATCAGCACATGATCAGTCACATGATGAATGCATGATAAGCCAGGTGATCAGTGCATGATCAATTACGTGATCAGTGCATGATCAGTCATGTGACCAGTACAAGGTAGGTGCGTGATCACTGCATGATCAGCCACGTGAGCAGTGCATGATAGCCTCGTGATCAGTGCATGATCAGTCACGTGATCAGTGCATGATCAGCCACGTGATCAGTCCATGATCAATTACGTGATCAGTGCATGATCACTCACGGGACCAGTACATGGTAGATAGGTGATCATTGCATGATCAGCCACGTGATCAGTGCATGATAAATTACGTGATCAGTGCATGATCAGTTACGTGAGCAGTGTATGATCAGCCACGTGATCAGTGCATGCTCAGAAACGTGAACAGTGTATTATTAGCCACGTGATCAGTGCATGATATCCAAGTGATCAGTGCTTGATCAATCACGTGATCAGTGTATGATCAGCCAGGTGAACAGTGCATGCTCAGTCACGTGATCAGTGCATGATAAGTCACGTGATCAGTGCATGATCAGTCAAGTGATCAGTGCATGATCAGCCACATGATCAGTGCATGATCAATTACGTCATCAGTGCATGATCAGTCATGTGACCAGTACATGGTAGCTGCGTGATCAGTGTATGACCATCCAAGTGATAAGTGCATGATAGCCACGTGATCAGTGCATGATCAGTCAAGTGATCAGTGCATGATCAGCCTCGTGATCAGTGCATGATCAATTACGTGATCAGTGCATGATCATTTACGTGAGCAGTGTATGATCAGCCACGTGATCAGTGCATGATAAATTACGTGATCAGTGCATGATCAGTTACGTGAGCAGTGTATGATCAGCCACGTGATCAGTGCATGCTCAGAAACGTGAACAGTGTATTATTAGCCACGTGATCAGTGCATGATATCCAAGTGATCAGTGCTTGATCAATCACGTGATCAGTGTATGATCAGCCAGGTGAACAGTGCATGCTCAGTCACGTGATCAGTGCATGATAAGTCACGTGATCAGTGCATGATCAGTCAAGTGATCAGTGCATGATCAGCCACATGATCAGTGCATGATCAATTACGTCATCAGTGCATGATCAGTCATGTGACCAGTACATGGTAGCTGCGTGATCAGTGTATGACCATCCAAGTGATAAGTGCACGATAGCCACGTGATCAGTGCATGATCAGTCAAGTGATCAGTGCATGATCAGCCTCGTGATCAGTGCATGATCAATTACGTGATCAGTGCATGATCATTTACGTGAGCAGTGTATGATCAGCCACGTGATCAGTGCATGCTCAGAAACGTGAACAGTGTATTATTAGCCACGTGATCATTGCATGATAGCCACGTGATCAGTGCAAGATCAGTCACGTGATCAGTACATGTTAGCTATGTGATCATTGCATGATCAGCCACGTGATCAGGGCATGATAGCCACGTGATCAGTGCATGATAGCCACGTGATCAGTGCATGATCACTCACGTGATACGTGTGTGATCAGCCACGTGATCCGTGTATGATATCCACGTGATCAGTGCATGATCAGTCTCATGAACACTGCATGATTAGTCACGTGATCAGTGTATGATCAGCCACGTGATAAGTTCATGATGAGTCACGTGATCTGTGCATGACCAGGAACTTGAACAGTGTATGATCAGCCACGTGATCAGTGCATTATTGCCACGTGATAAGTTCATGATTAGTCACGTGATCTGTGCATGACCAGGCACGTGAAAAGTGTATGATCAGCCACGTAATCAGGGCATTATAGCCACATGATCAGTGCATGATCAGTCACGTGACCAGCACATGGTAGCTGCGTGATCATTTCATGATCAGCCACGTTAGCAGTGCATGATAGCCACGTGATCAGTGCATGATCTGTCACATGATTAGTGTATGATCATCCACGTGATCAGTGCATGGGCATTCATGTGGTCAGTGCATGATATAGACGTGATCAGTGCATGATCAGTCACGTGACCAGTACATGGTAGCTACGTGATCATTGCATGTTCAGCCATGTGCGCAGTGCATGATATCCACGTGATCAGTGCATGATCAGACACGTGAACAGTGTATGTTCAGCCACGGGATCATTGCATGATATCCAAGTGATCAGTGAACGATCAATCACGTGATCAGTGCATGATCAGTCACGTGACCAGTACATAGTAGCTACGTAATCATTGCATGATCAGCCACGTGAGCAGTGCATGATAGCCACGTGATCAGTGCATGATCAGTCACGTGACCAGTACATGGTAGCAACCTGATCATTGTATGATCAGCCACGTGATCAGTGCATGAATGCCACGTGATCAGTGCATGATCAGTCACGTGAACAGTGCGTGATCAGTCACCTGATCAGTGCATGATCAATTACATGATCAGTGCATGATCAGTCACGTGATCAGTGCATGAACAATCACGTGATCAGTGCATGATGATCCACGTGATCAGTGCATGATCAGTCACGTGATCAGTGCATGATCAGTCACGTGACCAGTACATGGTATCTACGTGATCATTGCATGATGGGCCACATGAGCAGTGCATGATAGCCACGTAATCAGTGCATGATCAGTCACGTGGTCAGTGCATGATCAGTTACGTAATCAGTGCATGATCAGTCACGTGACCAGTACATGGTAGCTACGTGATCATTGCATGTTCAGCCATGTGCGCAGTGCATGATATCCACGTGATCACTGCATGATACACACGTGATCAGTGCATGATCAGTCATGTGATCAGTGCATGATCAGTCACGTGACCAGTACATGGTAGCTATGTGATCATTGCATGATTGGTCACATGAGCAGTGCATGATAGCCACGTAATCAGTGCATGATCAGTCATGTGAACAGTGCATGATCAGTCACTTGATCGGTGCATGATCAGCCACGTGATCAGAGCATGATCAATTACGTGTTCAGTGCATGATCACTCACGTGACCAGTACATGGTAGCTACGTGATCATTGTATGATCAGCCACGTGAGCAGTGCATGATAGCCACGTGATCAGTGCATGATCAGTCACGTGAACAGTGCGTGATCAGTCACCTGATCAGTGCATGATCAATTACCTGATCAGTGCATGATCACTCACGTGACTAGTACATGGTAGCTACGTGATCATTGTATGATCAGCCACGTGAGCAGTGCATGATAGCCACGTGATCAGTTCATGATTAATCACGTGATCTGTGAATGATCAGGCACGCGATCAGTGTCTGATCAGCCACGTAATCAGTGCATGATAACCACTTGATCATTGCGTGATCAGTCGCGTGATCAGTGCATGATCAGTCACTTGATCAGTTCATGATCAGCCACGTGATCAGTGCATGATCAGTCACGTGACCAGTACATGGTAGCTAGGTGATCATTGCATGATCAGCCTAGTGAGCAGGGCATGATAGCCACGTCATCAATGCATTATCAGTCACGTGGTCAGTGCATGATCAATTACATGATCACTGCATGATCAGTCACGTGACCAGTACATGGTAGCTACGTGATCATAGCATGTTCAGCCACGTGAGCAGTGCATGATATCCACGTGATCAGTGCATGATACACACGTGATCAGTTCATGATTAGTCACGTGATCTGTGCATGACAGGCACGTGAGCAGTGTATGATATCCACGTGACCATTGCATTATAGCCACGTGATCAGTTCATGATTAGTCACGTGATCTGTGTATGACCAGGCACGTGATCAGTGTACGATCAGCCCCGTGATTAGTGCATGATAGCCACGTGATCAGTGCATGATCAGTCACGTGATCAGTGCATGAACACTCACGTGATCAGTGCATGATGATCCACGTGATCAGTGCATGATCATTTTCTTGAACAGTGCATGATCAATCACGTGACCAGTACATTGTAGCTACTTGACTATTGCATGATCAACCACGTGAGGAGTGAATGATACCCACGTGATCATTGCATGATCTCTTCCGTGATATGTGTATGATCAGCCACGTGATCAGTGCATGATATCCAAGTGATCAGTGCCCGGTACCCAGGTGGTCAGTTCATGATTAGTCACGTTATCTGTGCATGACAGGCACGTGATCAGTGCCTGATATCCACGTGATCAGTGCATTTTAGCCAGGTGATCAGTTCACGATTCCTCACGTGATCTGTGCATGACCAGGCATGTGATCAGTGTATGATCAGACACTTGATCAGTGCATTATATCCACGTGATCAGTGCATGATCAGTCACGTGACCAGTGCATGAACAGTCACGTGATCAGTGCATGATGATCCACGTGATAAGTGCATGATCAATTTCGTGATCAGTGCATGAACAGTCACGTGACCAGTAGAGGGTAGCTACGTGATCAGTGCTTGATAGGCACGTGATCAGTGCATGATCAATCACGTGATCAGTGCATGATCAATTATGTGATCAGTGCATGATAGCCACGTGATCAGTGCATGATACCCACGTAATCAGTGCATGATAGCCACGTGATCAGTGCATGATACCAACGTAATCAGTGCATGATATCCACGTGATCAGTGCATGATATCCACGTGATCAGTGCTTGATAGCCACGTGATCAGTGCATGATCAATCACGTGATCATTCCATGATCAATTACGTGATCAGTGCATGATCAGTCATGTGGCCAGTACAGGGTAGCTCTGTGATCATTGCATGATCAGCCACGTGATCAGTGCATGAATGCCACGTGATCAGTGCATGATCAGTCACGTGAACAGTGCGTGATCAGTCACCTGATCAGTGCATGATCAATTACCTGATCAGTGCATGATCACTCACGTGACCAGTATATGGTAGCTACCTGATCATTGTATGATCAGCCACGTGATCAGTGCATGAATGCCACGTGATCAGTGCATGATCAGTCACGTGAACAGTGCGTGATCAGTCACCTGATCAGTGCATGATCAATTACCTGATCAGTGCATGATCAGTCACGTGATCAGTGCATGAACAATCACGTGATCAGTGCATGATGATCCACGTGATCAGTGCATGATCAGTCACGTGATCAGTGCATGTTCAGTCACGTGACCAATACATGGTAGCTACGTGATCAGTGCATGATCGGCCACATGAGCAGTGCATGATAGCCACGTAATCAGTGCATGATCAGTCATGTGAACAGTGCATGATCAGTCACTTGATCGGTGCATGATCAGCCACGTGATCAGAGCATGATCAATTACGTGTTCAGTGCATGATCACTCACGTGACCAGTACATGGTAGCTACGTGATCATTGTATGATCAGCCACGTGAACAGTGCGTGATCAGTCACCTGATCAGTGCATGATCAATTACATGATCAGTGCATGATCAGTCACGTGATCAGTGCATGAACAATCACGTGATCAGTGCATGATGATCCACGTGATCAGTGCATGATCAGTCACGTGATCAGTGCATGAGCAGTCACGTGACCAGTACATGGTATCTACGTGATCATTGCATGATCGGCCACATGAGCAGTGCATGATAGCCACGTAATCAGTGCATGATCAGTCACGTGGTCAGTGCATGATCAGTTACGTAATCAGTGCATGATCAGTCACATGACCAGTACATGGTAGATACGTGACCATTGCATGATCAGCCTAGTGAGCAGGGCATGATAGCCACGTCATCAGTGCATGATCAGTCACGTGGTCAGTGCATGATCAATTACATGATCAGTGCATGATCAGTCACATGACCAGTATATGATAGCTACGTGATCATTGCATGTTCAGCCATGTGCGCAGTGCATGATATCCACGTGATCACTGCATGATACACACGTGATCAGTGCATGATCAGTCATGTGATCAGTGCATGATCAGTCACGTGACCAGTACATGGTAGCTACGTGATCATTTCATGATTGGTCACATGAGCAGTGCATGATAGCCACGTAATCAGTGCATGATCAGTCATGTGAACAGTGCATGATCAGTCACTTGATCGGTGCATGATCAGCCACGTGATCAGAGCATGATCAATTACGTGTTCAGTGCATGATCACTCACGTGGCCAGTACATGGTAGCTACGTGATCATTGTATGATCAGCCACGTGAGCAGTGCATGATAGCCACGTGATCAGTGCATGATCAGTCATGTGAACAGTGCATGATCAGTCACTTGATCGGTGCATGATCAGCCACGTGATCAGTGCATGATCAATTACCTGATCAGTGCATGATCACTCACGTGACTAGTACATGGTAGCTACGTGATCATTGTATGATCAGCCACGTGAGCAGTGCATGATAGCCACGTGATCAGTTCATGATTAATCACGTGATCTGTGAATGATCAGGCACGCGATCAGTGTCTGATCAGCCACGTAATCAGTGCATGATAACCACTTGATCATTGCGTGATCAGTCACGTGATCAGTGCATGATCAGTCACTTGATCAGTGCATGATCAGCCACGTGATCAGTGCATGATCAGTCACGTGACCAGTACATGGTAGCTAGGTGATCATTGCATGATCAGCCTAGTGAGCAGGGCATGATAGCCACGTCATCAATGCATTATCAGTCACGTGGTCAGTGCATGATCAATTACATGATCACTGCATGATCAGTCACGTGACCAGTACATGGTAGCTACGTGATCATAGCATGTTCAGCCACGTGAGCAGTGCATGATATCCACGTGATCAGTGCATGATACACACGTGATCAGTTCATGATTAGTCACGTGATCTGTGCATGACAGGCACGTGAGCAGTGTATGATATCCACGTGACCATTGCATTATAGCCACGTGATCAGTTCATGATTAGTCACGTGATCTGTGCATGACCAGGCACGTGATCAGTGTACGATCAGCCCCGTGATTAGTGCATGATAGCCACGTGATCAGTGCATGATCAGTCACGTGATCAGTGCATGAACACTCACGTGATCAGTGCATGATGATCCACGTGATCAGTGCATGATCATTTTCTTGAACAGTGCATGATCAATCACGTGACCAGTACATTGTAGCTACTTGACTATTGCATGATCAACCACGTGAGGAGTGAATGATACCCACGTGATCATTGCATGATCTCTTCCGTGATATGTGTATGATCAGCCACGTGATCAGTGCATGATATCCAAGTGATCAGTGCCCGGTACCCAGGTGGTCAGTTCATGATTAGTCACGTTATCTGTGCATGACAGGCACGTGATCAGTGCCTGATATCCACGTGATCAGTGCATTTTAGCCAGGTGATCAGTTCACGATTCCTCACGTGATCTGTGCATGACCAGGCATGTGATCAGTGTATGATCAGACACTTGATCAGTGCATTATATCCACGTGATCAGTGCATGATCAGTCACGTGACCAGTGCATGAACAGTCACGTGATCAGTGCATGATGATCCACGTGATAAGTGCATGATCAATTTCGTGATCAGTGCATGAACAGTCACGTGACCAGTACAGGGTAGCTACGTGATCAGTGCTTGATAGGCACGTGATCAGTGCATGATCAATCACGTGATCAGTGCATGATCAATTATGTGATCAGTGCATGATAGCCACGTGATCAGTGCATGATACCCACGTAATCAGTGCATTATAGCCACGTGATCAGTGCATGATATCCACGTGATCAGTGCTTGATAGCCACGTGATCAGTGCATGATCAATCACGTGATCATTCCATGATCAATTACGTGATCAGTGCATGATCAGTCATGTGGCCAGTACAGGATAGCTATGTGATCATTGCATGATCAGCCACGTGATCAGTGCATGAATGCCACGTGATCAGTGCATGATCAGTCACGTGAACAGTGCGTGATCAGTCACCTGATCAGTGCATGATCAATTACCTGATCAGTGCATGATCACTCACGTGACCAGTATATGGTAGCTACCTGATCATTGTATGATCAGCCACGTGATCAGTGCATGAATGCCACGTGATCAGTGCATGATCAGTCACGTGAACAGTGCGTGATCAGTCACCTGATCAGTGCATGATCAATTACCTGATCAGTGCATGATCAGTCACGTGATCAGTGCATGAACAATCACGTGATCAGTGCATGATGATCCACGTGATCAGTGCATGATCAGTCACGTGATCAGTGCATGTTCAGTCACGTGACCAATACATGGTAGCTACGTGATCAGTGCATGATCGGCCACATGAGCAGTGCATGATAGCCACGTAATCAGTGCATGATCAGTCATGTGAACAGTGCATGATCAGTCACTTGATCGGTGCATGATCAGCCACGTGATCAGAGCATGATCAATTACGTGTTCAGTGCATGATCACTCACGTGACCAGTACATGGTAGCTACGTGATCATTGTATGATCAGCCACGTGAACAGTGCGTGATCAGTCACCTGATCAGTGCATGATCAATTACATGATCAGTGCATGATCAGTCACGTGATCAGTGCATGAACAATCACGTGATCAGTGCATGATGATCCACGTGATCAGTGCATGATCAGTCACGTGATCAGTGCATGAGCAGTCACGTGACCAGTACATGGTATCTACGTGATCATTGCATGATCGGCCACATGAGCAGTGCATGATAGCCACGTAATCAGTGCATGATCAGTCACGTGGTCAGTGCATGATCAGTTACGTAATCAGTGCATGATCAGTCACATGACCAGTACATGGTAGATACGTGACCATTGCATGATCAGCCTAGTGAGCAGGGCATGATAGCCACGTCATCAGTGCATGATCAGTCACGTGGTCAGTGCATGATCAATTACATGATCAGTGCATGATCAGTCACATGACCAGTATATGATAGCTACGTGATCATTGCATGTTCAGCCATGTGCGCAGTGCATGATATCCACGTGATCACTGCATGATACACACGTGATCAGTGCATGATCAGTCATGTGATCAGTGCATGATCAGTCACGTGACCAGTACATGGTAGCTACGTGATCATTTCATGATTGGTCACATGAGCAGTGCATGATAGCCACGTAATCAGTGCATGATCAGTCATGTGAACAGTGCATGATCAGTCACTTGATCGGTGCATGATCAGCCACGTGATCAGAGCATGATCAATTACGTGTTCAGTGCATGATCACTCACGTGGCCAGTACATGGTAGCTACGTGATCATTGTATGATCAGCCACGTGAGCAGTGCATGATAGCCACGTGATCAGTGCATGATCAGTCATGTGAACAGTGCATGATCAGTCACTTGATCGGTGCATGATCAGCCACGTGATCAGTGCATGATCAATTACCTGATCAGTGCATGATCACTCACGTGACTAGTACATGGTAGCTACGTGATCATTGTATGATCAGCCACGTGAGCAGTGCATGATAGCCACGTGATCAGTTCATGATTAATCACGTGATCTGTGAATGATCAGGCACGCGATCAGTGTCTGATCAGCCACGTAATCAGTGCATGATAACCACTTGATCATTGCGTGATCAGTCACGTGATCAGTGCATGATCAGTCACTTGATCAGTGCATGATCAGCCACGTGATCAGTGCATGATCAGTCACGTGACCAGTACATGGTAGCTAGGTGATCATTGCATGATCAGCCTAGTGAGCAGGGCATGATAGCCACGTCATCAATGCATTATCAGTCACGTGGTCAGTGCATGATCAATTACATGATCACTGCATGATCAGTCACGTGACCAGTACATGGTAGCTACGTGATCATAGCATGTTCAGCCACGTGAGCAGTGCATGATATCCACGTGATCAGTGCATGATACACACGTGATCAGTTCATGATTAGTCACGTGATCTGTGCATGACAGGCACGTGAGCAGTGTATGATATCCACGTGACCATTGCATTATAGCCACGTGATCAGTTCATGATTAGTCACGTGATCTGTGCATGACCAGGCACGTGATCAGTGTACGATCAGCCCCGTGATTAGTGCATGATAGCCACGTGATCAGTGCATGATCAGTCACGTGATCAGTGCATGAACACTCACGTGATCAGTGCATGATGATCCACGTGATCAGTGCATGATCATTTTCTTGAACAGTGCATGATCAATCACGTGACCAGTACATTGTAGCTACTTGACTATTGCATGATCAACCACGTGAGGAGTGAATGATACCCACGTGATCATTGCATGATCTCTTCCGTGATATGTGTATGATCAGCCACGTGATCAGTGCATGATATCCAAGTGATCAGTGCCCGGTACCCAGGTGGTCAGTTCATGATTAGTCACGTTATCTGTGCATGACAGGCACGTGATCAGTGCCTGATATCCACGTGATCAGTGCATTTTAGCCAGGTGATCAGTTCACGATTCCTCACGTGATCTGTGCATGACCAGGCATGTGATCAGTGTATGATCAGACACTTGATCAGTGCATTATATCCACGTGATCAGTGCATGATCAGTCACGTGACCAGTGCATGAACAGTCACGTGATCAGTGCATGATGATCCACGTGATAAGTGCATGATCAATTTCGTGATCAGTGCATGAACAGTCACGTGACCAGTACAGGGTAGCTACGTGATCAGTGCTTGATAGGCACGTGATCAGTGCATGATCAATCACGTGATCAGTGCATGATCAATTATGTGATCAGTGCATGATAGCCACGTGATCAGTGCATGATACCCACGTAATCAGTGCATTATAGCCACGTGATCAGTGCATGATATCCACGTGATCAGTGCTTGATAGCCACGTGATCAGTGCATGATCAATCACGTGATCATTCCATGATCAATTACGTGATCAGTGCATGATCAGTCATGTGGCCAGTACAGGGTAGCTATGTGATCATTGCATGATCAGCCACGTGATCAGTGCATGAATGCCACGTGATCAGTGCATGATCAGTCACGTGAACAGTGCGTGATCAGTCACCTGATCAGTGCATGATCAATTACCTGATCAGTGCATGATCACTCACGTGATCAGTGCATGAACAATCACGTGATCAGTGCATGATGATCCACGTGATCAGTGCATGATCAGTCACGTGATCAGTGCATGTTCAGTCACGTGACCAATACATGGTAGCTACGTGATCAGTGCATGATCGGCCACATGAGCAGTGCATGATAGCCACGTAATCAGTGCATGATCAGTCATGTGAACAGTGCATGATCAGTCACTTGATCGGTGCATGATCAGCCACGTGATCAGAGCATGATCAATTACGTGTTCAGTGCATGATCACTCACGTGACCAGTACATGGTAGCTACGTGATCATTGTATGATCAGCCACGTGAACAGTGCGTGATCAGTCACCTGATCAGTGCATGATCAATTACATGATCAGTGCATGATCAGTCACGTGATCAGTGCATGAACAATCACGTGATCAGTGCATGATGATCCACGTGATCAGTGCATGATCAGTCACGTGATCAGTGCATGAGCAGTCACGTGACCAGTACATGGTATCTACGTGATCATTGCATGATCGGCCACATGAGCAGTGCATGATAGCCACGTAATCAGTGCATGATCAGTCACGTGGTCAGTGCATGATCAGTTACGTAATCAGTGCATGATCAGTCACGTGACCAGTACATGGTAGATACGTGATCATTGCATGATCAGCCTAGTGAGCAGGGCATGATAGCCACGTCATCAGTGCATGATCATCCACGTGATCAGTGCATGTGGAGTCATGTAGTCAATGCATGATAGCATCATAATCAGTGCTCGATCAGTCCTGTGATGAGTGTATGATCAGCCAAGTGACCAGTGCAAGATAGCTACATGATCAGTGCATGATCAGTCACGTGATCAGTGCATGATCAGCCACGTCATCAGTGCATGATAGCCACGTGAGCAGTGCATACAATTACAAATCAGTGCATGCGCAATCACGTGATCAGTGCATGAGAGCCACGTGATCAGTGCATGATCATTCACGTGATAGGTGTGTGATCAGCGACGTGAACAGTGCATGCTAAGTCACGTGATCAGGGCGTGCTGAGCTGCGTGATTACTGTCTGCTCATCTGCTTGACAATTGCCAGCTGAGCTGTATGATTCCTGCCTGTCATCTCCTTGACAATTGCCACCTGTGCTGCATTATTCCTGCCTGCTCATCTACTTGATTATTTCCAGCTGAGCAGCATGATTTTTCAAAGCTGAGTTCCATGATTATGGCCTGCTGACTGATTCCTGCCTACTCAGCTCTTTGTTCATTGCCTCCAGATGCACATGATCAGTGTGTGACACCAATCATGATCAGCACATGATCAGTCACATGATGAATGCATGATAAGCCAGGTGATCAGTGCATGATCAATTACGTGATCAGTGCATGATCAGTCATGTGACCAGTACAAGGTAGGTGCGTGATCACTGCATGATCAGCCACGTGAGCAGTGCATGATAGCCTCGTGATCAGTGCATGATCAGTCACGTGATCAGTGCAGGATCAGCCACGTGATCAGTCCATGATCAATTACGTGATCAGTGCATGATCACTCACGGGACCAGTACATGGTAGATAGGTGATCATTGCATGATCAGCCACGTGATCAGTGCATGATAAATTACGTGATCAGTGCATGATCAGTTACGTGAGCAGTGTATGATCAGCCACGTGATCAGTGCATGCTCAGAAACGTGAACAGTGTATTATTAGCCACGTGATCAGTGCATGATATCCAAGTGATCAGTGCTTGATCAATCACGTGATCAGTGTATGATCAGCCAGGTGAACAGTGCATGCTCAGTCACGTGATCAGTGCATGATAAGTCACGTGATCAGTGCATGATCAGTCAAGTGATCAGTGCATGATCAGCCACATGATCAGTGCATGATCAATTACGTCATCAGTGCATGATCAGTCATGTGACCAGTACATGGTAGCTGCGTGATCAGTGTATGACCATCCAAGTGATAAGTGCATGATAGCCACGTGATCAGTGCATGATCAGTCAAGTGATCAGTGCATGATCAGCCTCGTGATCAGTGCATGATCAATTACGTGATCAGTGCATGATCATTTACGTGAGCAGTGTATGATCAGCCACGTGATCAGTGCATGATAAATTACGTGATCAGTGCATGATCAGTTACGTGAGCAGTGTATGATCAGCCACGTGATCAGTGCATGCTCAGAAACGTGAACAGTGTATTATTAGCCACGTGATC
The DNA here is from genome assembly GCF_032452875.1 of Bos javanicus. Taxonomy (NCBI): domain Eukaryota; kingdom Metazoa; phylum Chordata; class Mammalia; order Artiodactyla; family Bovidae; genus Bos; species Bos javanicus. The sequence continues at coordinate 317,191 of NW_026893709.1, forward strand.
AGTGCATGATATCCAAGTGATCAGTGCTTGATCAATCACGTGATCAGTGTATGATCAGCCAGGTGAACAGTGCATGCTCAGTCACGTGATCAGTGCATGATAAGTCACGTGATCAGTGCATGATCAGTCAAGTGATCAGTGCATGATCAGCCACATGATCAGTGCATGATCAATTACGTCATCAGTGCATGATCAGTCATGTGACCAGTACATGGTAGCTGCGTGATCAGTGTATGACCATCCAAGTGATAAGTGCACGATAGCCACGTGATCAGTGCATGATCAGTCAAGTGATCAGTGCATGATCAGCCTCGTGATCAGTGCATGATCAATTACGTGATCAGTGCATGATCATTTACGTGAGCAGTGTATGATCAGCCACGTGATCAGTGCATGCTCAGAAACGTGAACAGTGTATTATTAGCCACGTGATCATTGCATGATAGCCACGTGATCAGTGCAAGATCAGTCACGTGATCAGTACATGTTAGCTATGTGATCATTGCATGATCAGCCACGTGATCAGGGCATGATAGCCACGTGATCAGTGCATGATAGCCACGTGATCAGTGCATGATCACTCACGTGATACGTGTGTGATCAGCCACGTGATCCGTGTATGATATCCACGTGATCAGTGCATGATCAGTCTCATGAACACTGCATGATTAGTCACGTGATCAGTGTATGATCAGCCACGTGATAAGTTCATGATGAGTCACGTGATCTGTGCATGACCAGGAACTTGAACAGTGTATGATCAGCCACGTGATCAGTGCATTATTGCCACGTGATAAGTTCATGATTAGTCACGTGATCTGTGCATGACCAGGCACGTGAAAAGTGTATGATCAGCCACGTAATCAGGGCATTATAGCCACATGATCAGTGCATGATCAGTCACGTGACCAGCACATGGTAGCTGCGTGATCATTTCATGATCAGCCACGTTAGCAGTGCATGATAGCCACGTGATCAGTGCATGATCTGTCACATGATTAGTGTATGATCATCCACGTGATCAGTGCATGGGCATTCATGTGGTCAGTGCATGATATAGACGTGATCAGTGCATGATCAGTCACGTGACCAGTACATGGTAGCTACGTGATCATTGCATGTTCAGCCATGTGCGCAGTGCATGATATCCACGTGATCAGTGCATGATCAGACACGTGAACAGTGTATGTTCAGCCACGGGATCATTGCATGATATCCAAGTGATCAGTGAACGATCAATCACGTGATCAGTGCATGATCAGTCACGTGACCAGTACATAGTAGCTACGTAATCATTGCATGATCAGCCACGTGAGCAGTGCATGATAGCCACGTGATCAGTGCATGATCAGTCACGTGACCAGTACATGGTAGCAACCTGATCATTGTATGATCAGCCACGTGATCAGTGCATGAATGCCACGTGATCAGTGCATGATCAGTCACGTGAACAGTGCGTGATCAGTCACCTGATCAGTGCATGATCAATTACATGATCAGTGCATGATCAGTCACGTGATCAGTGCATGAACAATCACGTGATCAGTGCATGATGATCCACGTGATCAGTGCATGATCAGTCACGTGATCAGTGCATGATCAGTCACGTGACCAGTACATGGTATCTACGTGATCATTGCATGATGGGCCACATGAGCAGTGCATGATAGCCACGTAATCAGTGCATGATCAGTCACGTGGTCAGTGCATGATCAGTTACGTAATCAGTGCATGATCAGTCACGTGACCAGTACATGGTAGCTACGTGATCATTGCATGTTCAGCCATGTGCGCAGTGCATGATATCCACGTGATCACTGCATGATACACACGTGATCAGTGCATGATCAGTCATGTGATCAGTGCATGATCAGTCACGTGACCAGTACATGGTAGCTATGTGATCATTGCATGATTGGTCACATGAGCAGTGCATGATAGCCACGTAATCAGTGCATGATCAGTCATGTGAACAGTGCATGATCAGTCACTTGATCGGTGCATGATCAGCCACGTGATCAGAGCATGATCAATTACGTGTTCAGTGCATGATCACTCACGTGACCAGTACATGGTAGCTACGTGATCATTGTATGATCAGCCACGTGAGCAGTGCATGATAGCCACGTGATCAGTGCATGATCAGTCACGTGAACAGTGCGTGATCAGTCACCTGATCAGTGCATGATCAATTACCTGATCAGTGCATGATCACTCACGTGACTAGTACATGGTAGCTACGTGATCATTGTATGATCAGCCACGTGAGCAGTGCATGATAGCCACGTGATCAGTTCATGATTAATCACGTGATCTGTGAATGATCAGGCACGCGATCAGTGTCTGATCAGCCACGTAATCAGTGCATGATAACCACTTGATCATTGCGTGATCAGTCGCGTGATCAGTGCATGATCAGTCACTTGATCAGTTCATGATCAGCCACGTGATCAGTGCATGATCAGTCACGTGACCAGTACATGGTAGCTAGGTGATCATTGCATGATCAGCCTAGTGAGCAGGGCATGATAGCCACGTCATCAATGCATTATCAGTCACGTGGTCAGTGCATGATCAATTACATGATCACTGCATGATCAGTCACGTGACCAGTACATGGTAGCTACGTGATCATAGCATGTTCAGCCACGTGAGCAGTGCATGATATCCACGTGATCAGTGCATGATACACACGTGATCAGTTCATGATTAGTCACGTGATCTGTGCATGACAGGCACGTGAGCAGTGTATGATATCCACGTGACCATTGCATTATAGCCACGTGATCAGTTCATGATTAGTCACGTGATCTGTGTATGACCAGGCACGTGATCAGTGTACGATCAGCCCCGTGATTAGTGCATGATAGCCACGTGATCAGTGCATGATCAGTCACGTGATCAGTGCATGAACACTCACGTGATCAGTGCATGATGATCCACGTGATCAGTGCATGATCATTTTCTTGAACAGTGCATGATCAATCACGTGACCAGTACATTGTAGCTACTTGACTATTGCATGATCAACCACGTGAGGAGTGAATGATACCCACGTGATCATTGCATGATCTCTTCCGTGATATGTGTATGATCAGCCACGTGATCAGTGCATGATATCCAAGTGATCAGTGCCCGGTACCCAGGTGGTCAGTTCATGATTAGTCACGTTATCTGTGCATGACAGGCACGTGATCAGTGCCTGATATCCACGTGATCAGTGCATTTTAGCCAGGTGATCAGTTCACGATTCCTCACGTGATCTGTGCATGACCAGGCATGTGATCAGTGTATGATCAGACACTTGATCAGTGCATTATATCCACGTGATCAGTGCATGATCAGTCACGTGACCAGTGCATGAACAGTCACGTGATCAGTGCATGATGATCCACGTGATAAGTGCATGATCAATTTCGTGATCAGTGCATGAACAGTCACGTGACCAGTACAGGGTAGCTACGTGATCAGTGCTTGATAGGCACGTGATCAGTGCATGATCAATCACGTGATCAGTGCATGATCAATTATGTGATCAGTGCATGATAGCCACGTAATCAGTGCATGATACCCACGTAATCAGTGCATGATAGCCACGTGATCAGTGCATGATACCAACGTAATCAGTGCATGATATCCACGTGATCAGTGCATGATATCCACGTGATCAGTGCTTGATAGCCACGTGATCAGTGCATGATCAATCACGTGATCATTCCATGATCAATTACGTGATCAGTGCATGATCAGTCATGTGGCCAGTACAGGGTAGCTCTGTGATCATTGCATGATCAGCCACGTGATCAGTGCATGAATGCCACGTGATCAGTGCATGATCAGTCACGTGAACAGTGCGTGATCAGTCACCTGATCAGTGCATGATCAATTACCTGATCAGTGCATGATCACTCACGTGACCAGTATATGGTAGCTACCTGATCATTGTATGATCAGCCACGTGATCAGTGCATGAATGCCACGTGATCAGTGCATGATCAGTCACGTGAACAGTGCGTGATCAGTCACCTGATCAGTGCATGATCAATTACCTGATCAGTGCATGATCAGTCACGTGATCAGTGCATGAACAATCACGTGATCAGTGCATGATGATCCACGTGATCAGTGCATGATCAGTCACGTGATCAGTGCATGTTCAGTCACGTGACCAATACATGGTAGCTACGTGATCAGTGCATGATCGGCCACATGAGCAGTGCATGATAGCCACGTAATCAGTGCATGATCAGTCATGTGAACAGTGCATGATCAGTCACTTGATCGGTGCATGATCAGCCACGTGATCAGAGCATGATCAATTACGTGTTCAGTGCATGATCACTCACGTGACCAGTACATGGTAGCTACGTGATCATTGTATGATCAGCCACGTGAACAGTGCGTGATCAGTCACCTGATCAGTGCATGATCAATTACATGATCAGTGCATGATCAGTCACGTGATCAGTGCATGAACAATCACGTGATCAGTGCATGATGATCCACGTGATCAGTGCATGATCAGTCACGTGATCAGTGCATGAGCAGTCACGTGACCAGTACATGGTATCTACGTGATCATTGCATGATCGGCCACATGAGCAGTGCATGATAGCCACGTAATCAGTGCATGATCAGTCACGTGGTCAGTGCATGATCAGTTACGTAATCAGTGCATGATCAGTCACATGACCAGTACATGGTAGATACGTGACCATTGCATGATCAGCCTAGTGAGCAGGGCATGATAGCCACGTCATCAGTGCATGATCAGTCACGTGGTCAGTGCATGATCAATTACATGATCAGTGCATGATCACTCACGGGACCAGTACATGGTAGATAGGTGATCATTGCATGATCAGCCACGTGATCAGTGCATGATAAATTACGTGATCAGTGCATGATCAGTTACGTGAGCAGTGTATGATCAGCCACGTGATCAGTGCATGCTCAGAAACGTGAACAGTGTATTATTAGCCACGTGATCAGTGCATGATATCCAAGTGATCAGTGCTTGATCAATCACGTGATCAGTGTATGATCAGCCAGGTGAACAGTGCATGCTCAGTCACGTGATCAGTGCATGATAAGTCACGTGATCAGTGCATGATCAGTCAAGTGATCAGTGCATGATCAGCCACATGATCAGTGCATGATCAATTACGTCATCAGTGCATGATCAGTCATGTGACCAGTACATGGTAGCTGCGTGATCAGTGTATGACCATCCAAGTGATAAGTGCATGATAGCCACGTGATCAGTGCATGATCAGTCAAGTGATCAGTGCATGATCAGCCTCGTGATCAGTGCATGATCAATTACGTGATCAGTGCATGATCATTTACGTGAGCAGTGTATGATCAGCCACGTGATCAGTGCATGATAAATTACGTGATCAGTGCATGATCAGTTACGTGAGCAGTGTATGATCAGCCACGTGATCAGTGCATGCTCAGAAACGTGAACAGTGTATTATTAGCCACGTGATCAGTGCATGATATCCAAGTGATCAGTGCTTGATCAATCACGTGATCAGTGTATGATCAGCCAGGTGAACAGTGCATGCTCAGTCACGTGATCAGTGCATGATAAGTCACGTGATCAGTGCATGATCAGTCAAGTGATCAGTGCATGATCAGCCACATGATCAGTGCATGATCAATTACGTCATCAGTGCATGATCAGTCATGTGACCAGTACATGGTAGCTGCGTGATCAGTGTATGACCATCCAAGTGATAAGTGCACGATAGCCACGTGATCAGTGCATGATCAGTCAAGTGATCAGTGCATGATCAGCCTCGTGATCAGTGCATGATCAATTACGTGATCAGTGCATGATCATTTACGTGAGCAGTGTATGATCAGCCACGTGATCAGTGCATGCTCAGAAACGTGAACAGTGTATTATTAGCCACGTGATCATTGCATGATAGCCACGTGATCAGTGCAAGATCAGTCACGTGATCAGTACATGTTAGCTATGTGATCATTGCATGATCAGCCACGTGATCAGGGCATGATAGCCACGTGATCAGTGCATGATAGCCACGTGATCAGTGCATGATCACTCACGTGATACGTGTGTGATCAGCCACGTGATCCGTGTATGATATCCACGTGATCAGTGCATGATCAGTCTCATGAACACTGCATGATTAGTCACGTGATCAGTGTATGATCAGCCACGTGATAAGTTCATGATGAGTCACGTGATCTGTGCATGACCAGGAACTTGAACAGTGTATGATCAGCCACGTGATCAGTGCATTATTGCCACGTGATAAGTTCATGATTAGTCACGTGATCTGTGCATGACCAGGCACGTGAAAAGTGTATGATCAGCCACGTAATCAGGGCATTATAGCCACATGATCAGTGCATGATCAGTCACGTGACCAGCACATGGTAGCTGCGTGATCATTTCATGATCAGCCACGTTAGCAGTGCATGATAGCCACGTGATCAGTGCATGATCTGTCACATGATTAGTGTATGATCATCCACGTGATCAGTGCATGGGCATTCATGTGGTCAGTGCATGATATAGACGTGATCAGTGCATGATCAGTCACGTGACCAGTACATGGTAGCTACGTGATCATTGCATGTTCAGCCATGTGCGCAGTGCATGATATCCACGTGATCAGTGCATGATCAGACACGTGAACAGTGTATGTTCAGCCACGGGATCATTGCATGATATCCAAGTGATCAGTGAACGATCAATCACGTGATCAGTGCATGATCAGTCACGTGACCAGTACATAGTAGCTACGTAATCATTGCATGATCAGCCACGTGAGCAGTGCATGATAGCCACGTGATCAGTGCATGATCAGTCACGTGACCAGTACATGGTAGCAACCTGATCATTGTATGATCAGCCACGTGATCAGTGCATGAATGCCACGTGATCAGTGCATGATCAGTCACGTGAACAGTGCGTGATCAGTCACCTGATCAGTGCATGATCAATTACATGATCAGTGCATGATCAGTCACGTGATCAGTGCATGAACAATCACGTGATCAGTGCATGATGATCCACGTGATCAGTGCATGATCAGTCACGTGATCAGTGCATGATCAGTCACGTGACCAGTACATGGTATCTACGTGATCATTGCATGATGGGCCACATGAGCAGTGCATGATAGCCACGTAATCAGTGCATGATCAGTCACGTGGTCAGTGCATGATCAGTTACGTAATCAGTGCATGATCAGTCACGTGACCAGTACATGGTAGCCACGTGATCATTGCATGATCAGCCACGTGATCAGTGCATGATCAGTCATGTGATCAGTGCATGATCAGTCACGTGACCAGTACATGGTAGCTATGTGATCATTGTGCATGATCAGTCACGTGAGCAGTGCATGATAGCCACGTGATCAGTGCATGATCAGTCACGTGAACAGTGCATGATCAGTCACGTGATCAGTGCATGATCAGCCACGTGATCAGTGTATGATCAGCTACGTGATCAGTGCATGATCAGTCATGAGCCACGTGATCATTGCATGATCAGCCACGTGAGCAGTGCATGATCAGCCACGTGATCAGTGCATGATCAGTCACGTGACCAGTGCATGGTAGCTACGTGATCATTGTATGATCAGCCACGTGAGCAGTGCATGATAGCCACGTGATCAGTGCATGATCAGTCACGTGATCAGTGCATGATCAGTCACGTGATCAGTGCATGATCAGCCACGTGATCAGTGCATGATCAGCCACGTGATCATTGCGTGTTCAGCCACGTGAGCAGTGCATGATAGCCACGTGATCAGTGCATGATCAGCCACGTGATCAGTTCATGATTAGTCACGTGATCTGTGCATGAGCAGGCACGTGAGCAGTGTATGATAGCCACGTGACCAGTGCATGATAGCCACGTGATCAGTTCATGATTAGTCACGTGATCTGTGTATGACCAGGCACGTGATCAGTGCACGATCAGCCACGTGATTAGTGCATGATAGCCACGTGATCAGTGCATGATCAGTCACGTGATCAGTGCATGAACACTCACGTGATCAGTGCATGATGATCCACGTGATCAGTGCATGATCATTTTCGTGAACAGTGCATGATCAATCACGTGACCAGTACATTATAGCTCTTGACTATTGCATGATCAACCACGTGAGGAGTGAATGATACCCACGTGATCATTGCATGATCTCTTCCGTGATATGTGTATGATCAGCCACGTGATCAGTGCATGATATCCAAGTGATCAGTGCCCGGTACCCAGGTGGTCAGTTCATGATTAGTCACGTTATCTGTGCATGACAGGCACGTGATCAGTGCCTGATATCCACGTGATCAGTGCATTTTAGCCAGGTGATCAGTTCACGATTCCTCACGTGATCTGTGCATGACCAGGCATGTGATCAGTGTATGATCAGACACTTGATCAGTGCATTATATCCACGTGATCAGTGCATGATCAGTCACGTGACCAGTGCATGAACAGTCACGTGATCAGTGCATGATGATCCACGTGATAAGTGCATGATCAATTTCGTGATCAGTGCATGAACAGTCACGTGACCAGTACAGGGTAGCCACGTGATCAGTGCTTGATAGGCGCGTGATCAGTGCATGATCAATCACGTGATCAGTGCATGATCAATTATGTGATCAGTGCATGATAGCCACGTAATCAGTGCATGATACCCACGTAATCAGTGCATGATAGCCACGTGATCAGTGCATGATACCAACGTAATCAGTGCATGATATCCACGTGATCAGTGCATGATATCCACGTGATCAGTGCTTGATAGCCACGTGATCAGTGCATGATCAATCACGTGATCATTCCATGATCAATTACGTGATCAGTGCATGATCAGTCATGTGGCCAGTACAGGGTAGCTCTGTGATCATTGCATGATCAGCCACGTGATCAGTGCATGAATGCCACGTGATCAGTGCATGATCAGTCACGTGAACAGTGCGTGATCAGTCACCTGATCAGTGCATGATCAATTACCTGATCAGTGCATGATCACTCACGTGACCAGTATATGGTAGCTACCTGATCATTGTATGATCAGCCACGTGATCAGTGCATGAATGCCACGTGATCAGTGCATGATCAGTCACGTGAACAGTGCGTGATCAGTCACCTGATCAGTGCATGATCAATTACCTGATCAGTGCATGATCAGTCACGTGATCAGTGCATGAACAATCACGTGATCAGTGCATGATGATCCACGTGATCAGTGCATGATCAGTCACGTGATCAGTGCATGTTCAGTCACGTGACCAATACATGGTAGCTACGTGATCAGTGCATGATCGGCCACATGAGCAGTGCATGATAGCCACGTAATCAGTGCATGATCAGTCATGTGAACAGTGCATGATCAGTCACTTGATCGGTGCATGATCAGCCACGTGATCAGAGCATGATCAATTACGTGTTCAGTGCATGATCACTCACGTGACCAGTACATGGTAGCTACGTGATCATTGTATGATCAGCCACGTGAACAGTGCGTGATCAGTCACCTGATCAGTGCATGATCAATTACATGATCAGTGCATGATCAGTCACGTGATCAGTGCATGAACAATCACGTGATCAGTGCATGATGATCCACGTGATCAGTGCATGATCAGTCACGTGATCAGTGCATGAGCAGTCACGTGACCAGTACATGGTATCTACGTGATCATTGCATGATCGGCCACATGAGCAGTGCATGATAGCCACGTAATCAGTGCATGATCAGTCACGTGGTCAGTGCATGATCAGTTACGTAATCAGTGCATGATCAGTCACATGACCAGTACATGGTAGATACGTGACCATTGCATGATCAGCCTAGTGAGCAGGGCATGATAGCCACGTCATCAGTGCATGATCAGTCACGTGGTCAGTGCATGATCAATTACATGATCAGTGCATGATCAGTCACATGACCAGTATATGATAGCTACGTGATCATTGCATGTTCAGCCATGTGCGCAGTGCATGATATCCACGTGATCACTGCATGATACACACGTGATCAGTGCATGATCAGTCATGTGATCAGTGCATGATCAGTCACGTGACCAGTACATGGTAGCTACGTGATCATTTCATGATTGGTCACATGAGCAGTGCATGATAGCCACGTAATCAGTGCATGATCAGTCATGTGAACAGTGCATGATCAGTCACTTGATCGGTGCATGATCAGCCACGTGATCAGAGCATGATCAATTACGTGTTCACTGCATGATCACTCACGTGGCCAGTACATGGTAGCTACGTGATCATTGTATGATCAGCCACGTGAGCAGTGCATGATAGCCACGTGATCAGTGCATGATCAGTCATGTGAACAGTGCATGATCAGTCACTTGATCGGTGCATGATCAGCCACGTGATCAGTGCATGATCAATTACCTGATCAGTGCATGATCACTCACGTGACTAGTACATGGTAGCTACGTGATCATTGTATGATCAGCCACGTGAGCAGTGCATGATAGCCACGTGATCAGTTCATGATTAATCACGTGATCTGTGAATGATCAGGCACGCGATCAGTGTCTGATCAGCCACGTAATCAGTGCATGATAACCACTTGATCATTGCGTGATCAGTCACGTGATCAGTGCATGATCAGTCACTTGATCAGTGCATGATCAGCCACGTGATCAGTGCATGATCAGTCACGTGACCAGTACATGGTAGCTAGGTGATCATTGCATGATCAGCCTAGTGAGCAGGGCATGATAGCCACGTCATCAATGCATTATCAGTCACGTGGTCAGTGCATGATCAATTACATGATCACTGCATGATCAGTCACGTGACCAGTACATGGTAGCTATGTGATCATAGCATGTTCAGCCACGTGAGCAGTGCATGATATCCACGTGATCAGTGCATGATACACACGTGATCAGTTCATGATTAGTCACGTGATCTGTGCATGACAGGCACGTGAGCAGTGTATGATATCCACGTGACCATTGCATTATAGCCACGTGATCAGTTCATGATTAGTCACGTGATCTGTGCATGACCAGGCACGTGATCAGTGTACGATCAGCCCCGTGATTAGTGCATGATAGCCACGTGATCAGTGCATGATCAGTCACGTGATCAGTGCATGAACACTCACGTGATCAGTGCATGATGATCCACGTGATCAGTGCATGATCATTTTCTTGAACAGTGCATGATCAATCACGTGACCAGTACATTGTAGCTACTTGACTATTGCATGATCAACCACGTGAGGAGTGAATGATACCCACGTGATCATTGCATGATCTCTTCCGTGATATGTGTATGATCAGCCACGTGATCAGTGCATGATATCCAAGTGATCAGTGCCCGGTACCCAGGTGGTCAGTTCATGATTAGTCACGTTATCTGTGCATGATCAGGCACGTGATCAGTGCCTGATATCCACGTGATCAGTGCATTTTAGCCAGGTGATCAGTTCACGATTCCTCACGTGATCTGTGCATGACCAGGCATGTGATCAGTGTATGATCAGACACTTGATCAGTGCATTATATCCACGTGATCAGTGCATGATCAGTCACGTGACCAGTGCATGAACAGTCACGTGATCAGTGCATGATGATCCACGTGATAAGTGCATGATCAATTTCGTGATCAGTGCATGAACAGTCACGTGACCAGTACAGGGTAGCTACGTGATCAGTGCTTGATAGGCACGTGATCAGTGCATGATCAATCACGTGATCAGTGCATGATCAATTATGTGATCAGTGCATGATCAGCCACGTGATCAGTGCATGATACCCACGTGATCAGTGCATGATAGCCACGTGATCAGTGCATGATATCCACGTGATCAGTGCTTGATAGCCACGTGATCAGTGCATGATCAATCACGTGATCATTCCATGATCAATTACGTGATCAGTGCATGATCAGTCATGTGGCCAGTACAGGATAGCTATGTGATCATTGCATGATCAGCCACGTGATCAGTGCATGAATGCCACGTGATCAGTGCATGATCAGTCACGTGAACAGTGCGTGATCAGTCACGTGATCAGTGCATGATCAATTACCTGATCAGTGCATGATCACTCACGTGACCAGTATATGGTAGCTACCTGATCATTGTATGATCAGCCACGTGATCAGTGCATGAATGCCACGTGATCAGTGCATGATCAGTCACGTGAACAGTGCGTGATCAGTCACCTGATCAGTGCATGATCAATTACCTGATCAGTGCATGATCAGTCACGTGATCAGTGCATGAACAATCACGTGATCAGTGCATGATGATCCACGTGATCAGTGCATGATCAGTCACGTGATCAGTGCATGTTCAGTCACGTGACCAATACATGGTAGCTACGTGATCAGTGCATGATCGGCCACATGAGCAGTGCATGATAGCCACGTAATCAGTGCATGATCAGTCACGTGATCAGTGCATGATCAGTCACGTGATCGGTGCATGATCAGCCACGTGATCAGAGCATGATCAATTACGTGTTCAGTGCATGATCACTCACGTGACCAGTGCATGGTAGCTACGTGATCATTGTATGATCAGCCACGTGAACAGTGCGTGATCAGTCACCTGATCAGTGCATGATCAATTACATGATCAGTGCATGATCAGTCACGTGATCAGTGCATGAACAATCACGTGATCAGTGCATGATGATCCACGTGATCAGTGCATGATCAGTCACGTGATCAGTGCATGAGCAGTCACGTGACCAGTACATGGTATCTACGTGATCATTGCATGATCGGCCACATGAGCAGTGCATGATAGCCACGTAATCAGTGCATGATCAGTCACGTGGTCAGTGCATGATCAGTTACGTAATCAGTGCATGATCAGTCACATGACCAGTACATGGTAGATACGTGACCATTGCATGATCAGCCTAGTGAGCAGGGCATGATAGCCACGTCATCAGTGCATGATCAGTCACGTGGTCAGTGCATGATCAGTTACATGATCAGTGCATGATCAGTCACGTGACCAGTATATGATAGCTACGTGATCATTGCATGTTCAGCCATGTGAGCAGTGCATGATATCCACGTGATCACTGCATGATACACACGTGATCAGTGCATGATCAGTCATGTGATCAGTGCATGATCAGTCACGTGACCAGTACATGGTAGCTACGTGATCATTTCATGATTGGTCACGTGAGCAGTGCATGATAGCCACGTAATCAGTGCATGATCAGTCACGTGATCAGTGCATGATCAGTCACTTGATCGGTGCATGATCAGCCACGTGATCAGAGCATGATCAATTACGTGTTCAGTGCATGATCACTCACGTGGCCAGTACATGGTAGCTACGTGATCAGTGTATGATCAGCCACGTGAGCAGTGCATGATAGCCACGTGATCAGTGCATGATCAGTCATGTGAACAGTGCATGATCAGTCACGTGATCGGTGCATGATCAGCCACGTGATCAGTGCATGATCAATTACCTGATCAGTGCATGATCAGTCACGTGACAGTACATGGTAGCTACGTGATCATTGTATGATCAGCCACGTGAGCAGTGCATGATAGCCACGTGATCAGTTCATGATCAGTCACGTGATCTGTGAATGATCAGGCACGCGATCAGTGTCTGATCAGCCACGTAATCAGTGCATGATAACCACTTGATCATTGCGTGATCAGTCACGTGATCAGTGCATGATCAGTCACTTGATCAGTGCATGATCAGCCACGTGATCAGTGCATGATCAGTCACGTGACCAGTACATGGTAGCTAGGTGATCATTGCATGATCAGCCACGTGAGCAGGGCATGATAGCCACGTCATCAATGCATTATCAGTCACGTGATCAGTGCATGATCAATTACATGATCACTGCATGATCAGTCACGTGACCAGTACATGGTAGCTACGTGATCATAGCATGTTCAGCCACGTGAGCAGTGCATGATATCCACGTGATCAGTGCATGATACACACGTGATCAGTTCATGATTAGTCACGTGATCTGTGCATGATCAGGCACGTGAGCAGTGTATGATATCCACGTGACCATTGCATTATAGCCACGTGATCAGTTCATGATTAGTCACGTGATCTGTGCATGACCAGGCACGTGATCAGTGTATGATCAGCCACGTGATTAGTGCATGATAGCCACGTGATCAGTGCATGATCAGTCACGTGATCAGTGCATGAACACTCACGTGATCAGTGCATGATGATCCACGTGATCAGTGCATGATCATTTTCTTGAACAGTGCATGATCAATCACGTGACCAGTACATTGTAGCTACTTGACTATTGCATGATCAACCACGTGATCAGTGAATGATACCCACGTGATCAGTGCATGATCTCTTCCGTGATATGTGTATGATCAGCCACGTGATCAGTGCATGATATCCAAGTGATCAGTGCCCGGTACCCAGGTGGTCAGTTCATGATTAGTCACGTTATCAGTGCATGACAGGCACGTGATCAGTACATGATATCCACGTGATCAGTGCATGTTTAGCCAGGTGATCAGTTCACGATTCCTCACGTGATCTGTGCATGACCAGGCATGTGATCAGTGTATGATCAGCCACGTGATCAGTGCATGATAGCCACGTGATCAGTGCATGATCAGTCACGTGACCAGTGCATGAACAGTCACGTGATCAGTGCATGATGATCCACGTGATAAGTGCATGATCAATTTCGTGATCAGTGCATGATCAGTCACGTGACCAGTACATGGGTAGCTACGTGATCAGTGCTTGATAGGCACGTGATCAGTGCATGATCAATCACGTGATCAGTGCATGATCAATTATGTGATCAGTGCATGATAGCCACGTGATCAGTGCATGATACCCACGTAATCAGTGCATTATAGCCACGTGATCAGTGCATGATAGCCACGTGATCAGTGCTTGATAGCCACGTGATCAGTGCATGATCAATCACGTGATCATTCCATGATCAATTACGTGATCAGTGCATGATCAGTCATGTGGCCAGTACAGGATAGCTATGTGATCATTGCATGATCAGCCACGTGATCAGTGCATGAATGCCACGTGATCAGTGCATGATCAGTCACGTGAACAGTGCGTGATCAGTCACCTGATCAGTGCATGATCAATTACGTGATCAGTGCATGATCAGTCACGTGACCAGTATATGGTAGCTACCTGATCATTGTATGATCAGCCACGTGATCAGTGCATGATGCCACGTGATCAGTGCATGATCAGTCACGTGAACAGTGCGTGATCAGTCACCTGATCAGTGCATGATCAATTACCTGATCAGTGCATGATCAGTCACGTGATCAGTGCATGAACAATCACGTGATCAGTGCATGATGAGCCACGTGATCAGTGCATGATCAGTCACGTGATCAGTGCATGTTCAGTCACGTGACCAGTGCATGGTAGCTACGTGATCAGTGCATGATCGGCCACATGAGCAGTGCATGATAGCCACGTGATCAGTGCATGATCAGTCATGTGAACAGTGCATGATCAGTCACTTGATCGGTGCATGATCAGCCACGTGATCAGTGCATGATCAGTCACGTGTTCAGTGCATGATCAGTCACGTGATCAGTACATGGTAGCTACGTGATCATTGTATGATCAGCCACGTGAACAGTGCGTGATCAGTCACCTGATCAGTGCATGATCAATTACATGATCAGTGCATGATCAGTCACGTGATCAGTGCATGAACAATCACGTGATCAGTGCATGATGCCACGTGATCAGTGCATGATCAGTCACGTGATCAGTGCATGAGCAGTCACGTGATCAGTACATGGTATCTACGTGATCATTGCATGATCGGCCACAGGAGCAGTGCATGATAGCCACGTAATCAGTGCATGATCAGTCACGTGGTCAGTGCATGATCAGTTACGTAATCAGTGCATGATCAGTCACGTGACCAGTACATGGTAGATACGTGATCATTGCATGATCAGCCTAGTGATCAGGGCATGATAGCCACGTCATCAGTGCATGATCATCCACGTGATCAGTGCATGTGGAGTCATGTAGTCAATGCATGATAGCATCATAATCAGTGCTCGATCAGTCCTGTGATGAGTGTATGATCAGCCAAGTGACCAGTGCATGATAGCTACATGATCAGTGCATGATCAGTCACGTGATCAGTGCATGATCAGCCACGTCATCAGTGCATGATCAGCCACGTGAGCAGTGCATACAATTACAAATCAGTGCATGCGCAATCACGTGATCAGTGCATGAGAGCCACGTGATCAGTGCATGATCATTCACGTGATAGGTGTGTGATCAGCGACGTGAACAGTGCATGCTCAGTCACGTGATCAGGGCGTGCTGAGCTGCGTGATTACTGTCTGCTCATCTGCTTGACAATTGCCAGCTGAGCTGTATGATTCCTGCCTGTCATCTCCTTCACAATTGCCACCTGTGCTGCATTATTCCTGCCTGCTCATCTACTTGATTATTTCCAGCTGAGCAGCATGATTCTTCACAGCTGAGTTCCATGATTATGGCCTGCTGACTGATTCGTGCCTACTCAGCTCTTTGTTCATTGCCTCCAGAGGCACATGATCAGTGTGTGACACCAATCATGATCAGCACATGATCAGTCACATGATGAATGCATGATAAGCCACGTGATCAGTGCATGATCAGTTACGTGATCAGTGCATGATCAGTCATGTGACCAGTACAAGGTAGGTGCGTGATCACTGCATGATCAGCCACGTGATCAGTGCATGATAGCCTCGTGATCAGTGCATGATCAGTCACGTGATCAGTGCATGATCAGCCACGTGATCAGTCCATGATCAATTACGTGATCAGTGCATGATCACTCACGGGACCAGTACATGGTAGCTAGGTGATCATTGCATGATCAGCCACGTGATCAGTGCATGATAATTACGTGATCAGTGCATGATCAGTTACGTGAGCAGTGTATGATCAGCCACGTGATCAGTGCATGATCAGCAACGTGAACAGTGCATGATCAGCCACGTGATCAGTGCATGATATCCAAGTGATCAGTGCTTGATCAATCACGTGATCAGTATATGATCAGCCAGGTGAACAGTGCATGCTCAGTCACGTGATCAGTGCATGATAAGTCACGTGATCAGTGCATGATCAGTCACGTGATCAGTGCATGATCAGCTACGTCATCAGTGCATGATCAATTACGTCATCAGTGCATGATCAGTCATGTGACCAGTACATGATAGCTGCGTGATCAGTGTATGACCATCCAAGTGATAAGTGCATGATAGCCACGTGATCAGTGCATGATCAGTCAAGTGATCAGTGCATGATCAGCCACGTGATCAGTGCATGATCAGTTACGTGATCAGTGCATGATCATTTACGTGAGCAGTGTATGATCAGCCACGTGATCAGTGCATGCTCAGAAACGTGAACAGTGTATTATTAGCCACGTGATCATTGCATGATAGCCACGTGATCAGTGCAAGATCAGTCACGTGATCAGTACATGTTAGCTATGTGATCATTGCATGATCAGCCACGTGATCAGGGCATGATAGCCACGTGATCAGTGCATGATAGCCACGTGATCAGTGCATGATCACTCACGTGATACGTGTGTGATCAGCCACGTGATCCGTGTATGATATCCACGTGATCAGTGCATGATCAGTCTCGTGAACACTGCATGATTAGTCACGTGATCAGTGCATGATCAGCCACGTGATCAGTTCATGATGAGTCACGTGATCTGTGCATGACCAGGAACTTGAACAGTGTATGATCAGCCACGTGATCAGTGCATTATTGCCACGTGATAAGTTCATGATTAGTCACGTGATCTGTGCATGACCAGTCACGTGATAAGTGTATGATCAGCCACGTAATCAGGGCATTATAGCCACGTGATCAGTGCATGATCAGTCACGTGACCAGCACATGGTTGCTGCGTGATCATTTCAAGATCAGCCACGTTAGCAGTGCATGATAGCCACGTGATCAGTGCATGATCTGTCACATGATTAGTGTATGATCATCCACATGATCAGTGCATGGGCATTCATGTGGTCAGTGCATGATATAGACGTGATCAGTGCATGATCAGTCACGTGACCAGTACATGGTAGCTACGTGATCATTGCATGTTCAGCCATGTGCGCAGTGCATGATATCCACGTGATCAGTGCATGATCAGACACGTGAACAGTGTATGTTCAGCCACGGGATCATTGCATGATATCCAAGTGATCAGTGAACGATCAATCACGTGATCAGTGCATGATCAGTCACGTGACCAGTACATAGTAGCTACGTAATCATTGCATGATCAGCCACGTGAGCAGTGCATGATAGCCACGTGATCAGTGCATGATCAGTCACGTGACCAGTACATGGTAGCAACCTGATCATTGTATGATCAGCCACGTGATCAGTGCATGAATGCCACGTGATCAGTGCATGATCAGTCACGTGAACAGTGCGTGATCAGTCACCTGATCAGTGCATGATCAATTACATGATCAGTGCATGATCAGTCACGTGATCAGTGCATGAACAATCACGTGATCAGTGCATGATCAGCCACGTGATCAGTGCATGATCAGTCACGTGATCAGTGCATGATCAGTCACGTGACCAGTACATGGTATCTACGTGATCATTGCATGATGGGCCACATGAGCAGTGCATGATAGCCACGTGATCAGTGCATGATCAGTCACGTGATCAGTGCATGATCAGTTACGTAATCAGTGCATGATCAGTCACGTGACCAGTACATGATAGCTACGTGATCATTGCATGTTCAGCCATGTGCGCAGTGCATGATATCCACGTGATCACTGCATGATACACGTGATCAGTGCATGATCAGTCATGTGATCAGTGCATGATCAGTCACGTGACCAGTACATGGTAGCTATGTGATCATTGCATGATTGGTCACATGAGCAGTGCATGATAGCCACGTAATCAGTGCATGATCAGTCACGTGATCAGTGCATGATCAGTCACGTGATCAGTGCATGATCAGCCACGTGATCAGTGCATGATCAATTACGTGATCAGTGCATGATCAGTCACGTGACCAGTACATGGTAGCTACGTGATCATTGCATGATCAGCCACGTGAGCAGTGCATGATAGCCACGTGATCAGTGCATGATCAGTCACGTGATCAGTGCATGATCAGTCACGTGATCAGTGCATGATCAATTACGTGATCAGTGCATGATCACTCACGTGACAGTGCATGGTAGCTACGTGATCAGTGCATGATCAGCCACGTGATCAGTGCATGATAGCCACGTGATCAGTGCATGATCAGTCACGTGATCAGTGCATGATCAGCCACGTGATCAGTGCATGATCAGCCACGTGATCAGTGCATGATAGCCACGTGATCAGTGCATGATCAGTCACGTGATCAGTGCATGATCAGTCACGTGATCAGTGCATGATCAGCCACGTGATCAGTGCATGATCAGTCACGTGATCAGTGCATGATAGCTACGTGATCAGTGCATGATCAGCCACGTGATCAGTGCATGATAGCCACGTGATCAGTGCATGATCAGTCACGTGATCAGTGCATGATCAGTTACGTGATCAGTGCATGATCAGTCACGTGATCAGTGCATGGTAGCTACGTGATCATGCATGATCAGCCACGTGATCAGTGCATGATAGCCACGTGATCAGTGCATGATCACACGTGATCAGTGCATGATCAGTCACGTGATCAGTGCATGATCAGTCACGTGATCAGTGCATGATAGCCACGTGATCAGTGCATGATAGCCACGTGATCAGTGCATGATCAGTCACGTGATCAGTGCATGATCAGTCACGTGATCAGTGCATGATCAGCCACGTGATCAGTGCATGATAGCCACGTGATCAGTGCATGATCAGTCACGTGATCAGTGCATGATCAGTCACGTGATCAGTGCATGATCAGCCACGTGATCAGTGCATGATCAGTCACGTGATCAGTGCATGATCAGTCACGTGATCAGTGCATGTAGCTACGTGATCAGTGCATGATCAGCCACGTGATCAGTGCATGATAGCCACGTGATCAGTGCATGATCAGTTCCGTGATCAGTGCATGATCAGCCACGTGATCAGTGCATGATAGCCACGTGATCAGTGCATGATAGCCACGTGATCAGTGCATGATCAGTCACGTGATCAGTGCATGATCAGCACGTGATCAGTGCATGATAGCCACGTGATCAGTGCATGATAGCCACGTGATCAGTGCATGATCCTCACGTGATCAGTGCATGATCAGTCACGTGATCAGTGCATGATCAGCCACGTGATCAGTGCATGATAGCCACGTGATCAGTGCATGATCAGTCACGTGATCAGTGCATGATCAGTCACGTGATCAGTGCATGATCAGCCACGTGATCAGTGCATGATCAGTTACGTGATCAGTGCATGATCAGTCACGTGATCAGTGCATGATAGCCACGTGATCAGTGCATGATAGCCACGTGATCAGTGCATGATCAGTCACGTGATCAGTGCATGATCAGTCACGTGATCAGTGCATGATCAGCCACGTGATCAGTGCATGATCAGCCACGTGATCAGTGCATGATCAGCCACGTGATCAGTGCATGATCACCACGTGATCAGTGCATGATCAGCCACGTGATCAGTGCATGATAGCCACGTGATCAGTGCATGATCAGCCACGTGATCAGTGCATGATCAGCCACGTGATCAGTGCATGATCAGTCACGTGATCAGTGCATGATCAGTCACGTGATCAGTGCATGATAGTCACGTGATCAGTGCATGATCAGCCACGTGATCAGTGCATGATAGCCACGTGATCAGTGCATGATCAGTCACGTGATCAGTGTATGATCAGCCACGTGATCAGTGCATGATAGCCACGTGATCAGTGCATGATCAGTCACGTGATCAGTGCATGATCAGTCACGTGATCAGTGCATGATCAGCCACGTGATCAGTGCATGATCAGCCACGTGATCAGTGCATGATCAGCCACGTGATCAGTGCATGATCAGTCACGTGATCAGTACATGATCAGTCACGTGAACAGTGCATGATCATTTACGTGATCTGTGCATGATCAGTCACGTGACCAGTATATGGTAGCTACGTGATCATTCCATGACGAGCCACGTGAGCAGTGCATGATAGCCACGTGATGTGTGCATGATGAGTTACGTGAGCAGAGTATGATCAGCCACGTGATCAGTGCATGAGTGCCACGTGATCAGTGCATGATATGTCACGTGACAGGTGTGTGATCAGCCACGTGAACAGTGCATGTTCAGCCACGTATTCAGTGCATGATAGCCACGTGATCAGTGCATGATCAGTTACGTGAGCAGTGTATGATCAGCCACGTGATCAGTGCATGGTCAGACACGTGAACAGTGTATGATCAGCCACGTGATCAGTGCATGATATCCAAGTGATCAGTGCATGATCAATCACATGATCAGTGTTTGATCAGCCACGTGAACAGTGCATGCTCAGTCACGTGATCAGGGCCTGCTGAGCTGCGTGATTACTGTCTGCTCATCTGCTTGACAATTGCCAGCTGAGCTGCACGATTCCTGCCTGTCATCTGCTTGACAATTGCCAGCTGTGCTGCGTAATTCCTGCCTGCTCAGCTGCTTGATTATTGCCAGCTGAGCAGCATGATTCCTCACAGCTGAGTTCCATGATTATTGCCTGCTGACTGTTTGATTCGTGCCTACTCAGCTCTTTGTTTATTGCCTCCAGAGGCACATGATCAGTGTATGATAGCAAACATGATCAGCGCATGATCAGTCACATGATCAGCGCCATTAAGTCACGTGATCACTACATGATAGTCATGTGATCAGTCCATGCTCAGTCACGGTATCAGTGCATGATCAGCCACGTGATCAGTGCATGATCAGTCACGTGATCAGTGCATGATCAGCCACGTGATCAGTGCATGATCAGTCACGTGATCAGTGCATGATCAGGCACGTGATCAGTGCATGATCAGTCACGTGATCAGTGCATGATAGCCACGTGATCAGTGCATGATCAGTCCCCTGATGGGTGTATGATCAGTCACGTGACCTGTACATGGTAGCTACATGATCATTGCATGATCAGCCACGTGAGTAGTGCATGATAGCCACGTGATCAGTGCATGATCAGTCACGTGATCAGTGCATGATCAGTCATGTGATCAGTGCATGATCAGGCACGTGATCAGTGCATGATCAGCCACGTGATCAGTGCATGATAGCCACGTGATCAGTGCATGATCAGTCACGTGATCAGTGCATGATCAGTCACGTGATCAGTGCATGATCAGCCACGTGATCAGTGCATGATCAGCCACGTGATCAGTGCATGATCAGTCACGTGATCAGTGCATGATCAGCCACGTGATCAGTGCATGATCAGCCACGTGATCAGTGCATGATCAGTCACGTGATCAGTGCATGATCAGTCACGTGATCAGTGCATGATCAGTCACGTGATCAGTGCATGATCAGCCACGTGATCAGTGCATGATCAGCCACGTGATCAGTGCATGATCAGCCACGTGATCAGTGCATGATCAGCCACGTGATCAGTGCATGATCAGTCACGTGATCAGTGCATGATCAGTCACGTGATCAGTGCATGATCAGTCACGTGATCAGTGCATGATCAGCCACGTGATCAGTGCATGATAGCCACGTGATCAGTGCATGATCAGTCACGTGATCAGTGCATGATCAGTCACGTGATCAGTGCATGATCAGCCACGTGATCAGTGCATGATCAGCCACGTGATCAGTGCATGATCAGCCACGTGATCAGTGCATGATCAGCCACGTGATCAGTGCATGATCAGTCACGTGATCAGTGCATGATCAGTCACGTGATCAGTGCATGATCAGTTACGTGATCAGTGCATGATCAGCCACGTGATCAGTGCATGATCAGCCACGTGATCAGTGCATGATCAGCCACGTGATCAGTGCATGATCAGCCACGTGATCAGTGCATGATCAGCCACGTGATCAGTGCATGATCAGCCACGTGATCAGTGCATGATAGCCACGTGATCAGTGCATGATCAGTCACGTGATCAGTGCATGATCAGCCACGTGATCAGTGCATGATCAGCCACGTGATCAGTGCATGATCAGCCACGTGATCAGTGTATGATCAGCCACGTGATCAGTGCATGATCAGCCACGTGATCAGTGCATGATCAGTCACGTGATCAGTGCATGATCAGTCACGTGATCAGTGTGATCAGCCACGTGAACAGTGCATGCTCAGTCACGTGATCAGGGCCTGCTGAGCTGCGTGATTACTGTCTGCTCATCTGCTTGACAATTGCCAGCTGAGCTGCACGATTCCTGCCTGTCATCTGCTTGACAATTGCCAGCTGTGCTGCGTAATTCCTGCCTGCTCATCTGCTTGATTATTGCCAGCTGAGCAGCATGATTTCTCAGCTGAGTTCCATGATTATTGCCTGCTGACAGATTCGTGCCTACTCAGCTCTTTGTTCATTGCCTCCAGAGGCACATGATCAGTGTATGACACCAAACATGATCAGCGCATGATCAGTCACATGATCAGTGCATGATAAGCCACGTGATCAGTGCATGATCAGTCATGTGATCAGTGCATGATCAGTCATGTGACCAGTACATGGTAGCTGCGTGATCATTGCATGATCAGCCACGTGATCAGTGCATGATAGCCACGTGATCAGTGCATGATCAGTCACGTGATCAGTGCATGATCAGTCACGTGATCAGTGCATGATCAGTCACGTGATCAGTGCATGATCAGTTACGTGATCAGTGCATGATCAGTCACGTGATCAGTGCATGGTAGCTACGTGATCATTGCATGATCAGCCACGTGATCAGTGCATGATAGCCACGTGATCAGTGCATGATCAGCCACGTGATCAGTGCATGATCAGTCACGTGATAGTGCATGATCAGCCACGTGATCAGTGCATGATCAGCCACGTGATCAGTGCATGATAGCCACGTGATCAGTGCATGATCAGTCACGTGATCAGTGCATGATCAGTCACGTGATCAGTGCATGATCAGCTACGTGATCAGTGCATGATCAGCCACGTGATCAGTGCATGATAGCCACGTGATCAGTGCATGATAGCCACGTGATCAGTGCATGATAGCCACGTGATCAGTGCATGATCAGTCACGTGATCATGTGTGATCAGCCACGTGATCAGTGCATGAGTGCCACGTGATCAGTGCATGATATGTCACGTGACAGTGTGTGATCAGCCACGTGATCAGTGCATGATCAGCCACGTGATCAGTGCATGATAGCCACGTGATCAGTGCATGATCAGTTACGTGAGCAGTGTATGATCAGCCACGTGATCAGTGCATGGTCAGACACGTGAACAGTGTATGATCAGCCACGTGATCAGTGCATGATATCCAAGTGATCAGTGCATGATCATCACGTGATCAGTGTATGATCAGCCACGTGAACAGTGCATGCTCAGTCACGTGATCAGGGCCTGCTGAGCTGCGTGATTACTGTCTGCTCATCTGCTTGACAATTGCCAGCTGAGCTGCACGATTCCTGCCTGTCATCTGCTTGACAATTGCCAGCTGTGCTGCATAATTCCTGCCTGCTCAGCTGCTTGATTATTGCCAGCTGAGCAGCATGATTCCTCACACCTGAGTTCCATGATTATTGCCTGCTGACTGTTTGATTCGTGCCTACTCAGCTCTTTGTTTATTGCCTCCAGAGGCACATGATCAGTGTATGATAGCAAACATGATCAGCGCATGATCAGTCACATGATCAGCGCCATTAAGTCACGTGATCAGTACATGATAGTCATGTGATCAGTCCATGCTCAGTCACGGTATCAGTGCATGATCAGCCACGTGATCAGTGCATGATCAGCCACGTGATCAGTGCATGATAGCCATGTGATCAGTGCATGATCAGTCACGTGATCAGTGCATGATCAGTCACGTGATCAGTGCATGATCAGCCACGTGATCAGTGCATGATCATCACCTGATGGGTGTATGATCAGTCACGTGACCAGTACATGGTAGCTACATGATCATTGCATGATCAGCCACGTGAGTAGTGCATGATAGCCACGTGATCAGTGCATGATCAGTCACGTGATCAGTGCATGATCAGTCATGTGATCAGTGCATGATCAGGCACGTGATCAGTGCATGATCAGCCACGTGATCAGTGCATGATAGCCACGTGATCAGTGCATGATCAGTCACGTGATCAGTGCATGATCAGTCACGTGATCAGTGCATGATCAGCCACGTGATCAGTGCATGATCAGCCACGTGATCAGTGCATGATCAGTCACGTGATCAGTGCATGATCAGTCACGTGATCAGTGCATGATCAGTCACGTGATCAGTACATGATAGCTACGTGATCAGTGCATGATCAGCCACGTGATCAGTGCATGATAGCCACGTGATCAGTGCATGATCAGTCACGTGATCAGTGCATGATCAGTCACGTGACCAGTGCATGGTAGCTGCGTGATCATGCATGATCAGCCACGTGATCAGTGCATGATAGCCACGTGATCAGTGCATGATCAGCCACGTGATCAGTGCATGATCAGTCACGTGATCAGTGCATGATCAGCCACGTGATCAGTGCATGATCAGGCACGTGATCAGTGCATGTCCAGCCACGTGATCAGTGCATGATCAGCCACGTGATCAGTGCATGATCAGTCACGTGATCAGTGCATGATCAGTCACGTGATCAGTGTGTGATCAGCCACGTGAACAGTGCATGCTCAGTCACGTGATCAGGGCCTGCTGAGCTGCGTGATTACTGTCTGCTCATCTGCTTGACAATTGCCAGCTGAGCTGCACGATTCCTGCCTGTCATCTGCTTGACAATTGCCAGCTGTGCTGCGTAATTCCTGCCTGCTCAGCTGCTTGATTATTGCCAGCTGAGCAGCATGATTTCTCACAGCTGAGTTCCATGATTATAGCCTGCTGACTGATTCGTGCCTACTCAGCTCTTTGTTCATTGCCTCCAGAGGCACATGATCAGTGTATGATACCAAACATGATCAGTGCATGATCAGTCACATGATCAGTGCATGATAAGCCACGTGATCAGTGCATGATCAATCACGTGATCAGTGCATGATCAGTCACGTGATCAGTGCATGGTAGCTGCGTGATCAGTGCATGATCAGCCACGTGATCAGTGCATGATAGCCACGTGATCAGTGCATGATCAGTCACGTGATCAGTGCATGATCAGTCACGTGATCAGTGCATGATCAATTACGTGATCAGTGCATGATCAGTCACGTGACCAGTGCATGGTAGCTACGTGATCATTGCATGATCAGCCACGTGATCAGTGCATGATAGCCACGTGATCAGTGCATGATCAGCCACGTGATCAGTGCATGATCAGTCACGTGATCAGTGCATGATCAGCCACGTGATCAGTGCATGATCAGCCACGTGATCAGTGCATGATCAGCCACGTGATCAGTGCATGATCAGCCACGTGATCAGTGCATGATCAGTCACGTGATAGTGTGTGATCAGCCACGTGATCAGTGCATGATCAGCCACGTGATCAGTGCATGATCAGCCACGTGATCAGTGCATGATAGTCACGTGACAGTGTGTGATCAGCCACGTGATCAGTGCATGATCAGCCACGTGATCAGTGCATGATAGCCACGTGATCAGTGCATGATCAGTTACGTGAGCAGTGTATGATCAGCCACGTGATCAGTGCATGGTCAGACACGTGAACAGTGTATGATCAGCCACGTGATCAGTGCATGATATCCAGTGATCAGTGCATGATCAGTCACGTGATCAGTGTATGATCAGCCACGTGAACAGTGCATGCTCAGTCACGTGATCTGGGCCTGCTGAGCTGCGTGATTACTGTCTGCTCATCTGCTTGACAATTGCCAGCTGAGCTGCACGATTCCTGCCTGTCATCTGCTTGACAATTGTCAGCTGTGCTGCATAATTCCTGCCTGCTCAGCTGCTTGATTATTGCCAGCTGAGCAGCATGATTCCTCACACCTGAGATCCATGATTATTGCCTGCTGACTGTTTGATTCGTGCCTACTCAGCTCTTTTTTATTGCCTCCAGAGGCACATGATCAGTGTATGATAGCAAACATGATCAGCGCATGATCAGTCACATGATCAGCGCCATTAAGTCACGTGATCACTACATGATAGTCATGTGATCATTCCATGCTCAGTCACGGTATCAGTGCATGATCAGCCACGTGATCAGTGCATGATCTGTCACATGATTAGTGTATGATCATCCACGTGATCAGTGCATGGGCAGTCATGTGATCAGTGCATGATATAGACGTGATCAGTGAATGATCAGTCTCGTGATCAGTGCATGATAGCCACGTGATCAGTGCATGATCAGTCACCTGATGGGTGTATGATCATTCACGTGACCTGTACATGGTAGCTACATGATCATTGCATGATCAGCCACGTGAGTAGTGCATGATAGCCACGTGATCAGTGCATGATCAGTCACGTGATCAGTGCATGATCAGTCATGTGACCAGTACATGGTAGCTGCGTGATCATGCATGATCAGCCACGTGATCAGTGCATGATAGCCACGTGATCAGTGCATGATCAGTCACGTGATCAGTGCATGATCAGTCACGTGATCAGTGCATGATCAGTCCGTGATCAGTGCATGATCAGTCACGTGATCAGTGCATGGTAGCTACGTGATCAGTGCATGATCAGCCACGTGATCAGTGCATGATAGCCACGTGATCAGTGCATGATCAGTCACGTGATCAGTGCATGATCAGTCATGTGATCAGTGCATGATCAGCCACGTGATCAGTGCATGATCAGCCACGTGATCAGTGCATGATAGCCACGTGATCAGTGCATGATCAGTCACGTGATCAGTGCATGATCAGTCACGTGATCAGTGCATGATCAGCCACGTGATCAGTGCATGATCAGCCACGTGATCAGTGCATGATCAGCCACGTGATCAGTGCATGATCAGCCACGTGATCAGTGCATGATAGCCACGTGATCAGTGCATGATCAGTCACGTGATCAGTGCATGATCAGTCACGTGATCAGTGCATGATCAGCCACGTGATCAGTGCATGATCAGCCACGTGATCAGTGCATGATCAGCCACGTGATCAGTGCATGATCAGCCACGTGATCAGTGCATGATCAGCCACGTGATCAGTGCATGATCAGTCACGTGATCAGTGCATGATCAGTCACGTGATCAGTGCATGATCAGCCACGTGATCAGTGCATGATCAGCCACGTGATCAGTGCATGATAGCCACGTGATCAGTGCATGATCAGTCACGTGATCAGTGCATGATCAGTCACGTGATCAGTGCATGATCAGCCACGTGATCAGTGCATGATCAGCCACGTGATCAGTGCATGATCAGTCACGTGATCAGTGCATGATCAGCCACGTGATCAGTGCATGATCAGTCACGTGATCAGTGCATGATCAGTCACGTGATCAGTGCATGATCAGCCACGTGATCAGTGCATGATCAGCCACGTGATCAGTGCATGATCAGCCACGTGATCAGTGCATGATCAGCACGTGATCAGTGCATGATCAGCCACGTGATCAGTGCATGATCAGCCACGTGATCAGTGCATGATCAGCCACGTGATCAGTGCATGATAGCCACGTGATCAGTGCATGATCAGTCACGTGATCAGTGCATGATCAGCCACGTGATCAGTGCATGATCAGCCACGTGATCAGTGCATGATCAGCCACGTGATCAGTGCATGATCAGCCACGTGATCAGTGCATGATCAGCCACGTGATCAGTGCATGATCAGTCACGTGATCAGTGCATGATCAGTCACGTGATCAGTGTGTGATCAGCCACGTGAACAGTGCATGCTCAGTCACGTGATCAGGGCCTGCTGAGCTGCGTGATTACTGTCTGCTCATCTGCTTGACAATTGCCAGCTGAGCTGCACGATTCCTGCCTGTCATCTGCTTGACAATTGCCAGCTGTGCTGCGTAATTCCTGCCTGCTCAGCTGCTTGATTATTGCCAGCTGAGCAGCATGATTTCTCACAGCTGAGTTCCATGATTATAGCCTGCTGACTGATTCGTGCCTACTCAGCTCTTTGTTCATTGCCTCCAGAGGCACATGATCAGTGTATGACACCAAACATGATCAGTGCATGATCAGTCACATGATCAGTGCATGATAAGCCACGTGATCAGTGCATGATCAGTCATGTGATCAGTGCATGATCAGTCACGTGATCAGTGCATGGTAGCTGCGTGATCAGTGCATGATCAGCCACGTGATCAGTGCATGATAGCCACGTGATCAGTGCATGATCAGTCACGTGATCAGTGCATGATCAGTCACGTGATCAGTGCATGATCAGTCACGTGATCAGTGCATGATCAGTTACGTGATCAGTGCATGATCAGTCACGTGACCAGTGCATGGTAGCTACGTGATCATTGCATGATCAGCCACGTGATCAGTGCATGATAGCCACGTGATCAGTGCATGATAGCCACGTGATCAGTGCATGATCAGTCACGTGATACGTGTGTGATCAGCCACGTGATCAGTGCATGATATCCACGTGATCAGTGCATGATAGCCACGTGATCAGTGCATGATCAGTCACGTGATCAGTGCATGATCAGTCACGTGATCAGTGCATGATCAGCCACGTGATCAGTGCATGATCAGCCACGTGATCAGTGCATGATAGCTACGTGATCAGTGCATGATCAGCCACGTGATCAGTGCATGATAGCCACGTGATCAGTGCATGATCAGTCACGTGATCAGTGCATGATCAGCCACGTGATCAGTGCATGATCAGTCACGTGATCAGTGCATGATCAGTCACGTGAACAGTGCATGATCATTTACGTGATCAGTGCATGATCAGTCACGTGACCAGTATATGGTAGCTACGTGATCATTCCATGACAGCCACGTGAGCAGTGCATGATAGCCACGTGATGTGTGCATGATCAGTTACGTGAGCAGAGTATGATCAGCCACGTGATCAGTGCATGAGTGCCACGTGATCAGTGCATGATATGTCACGTGACAGGTGTGTGATCAGCCACGTGAACAGTGCATGTTCAGCCACGTGATCAGTGCATGATAGCCACGTGATCAGTGCATGATCAGTTACGTGAGCAGTGTATGATCAGCCACGTGATCAGTGCATGGTCAGACACGTGAACAGTGTATGATCAGCCACGTGATCAGTGCATGATATCCAAGTGATCAGTGCATGATCATCACGTGATCAGTGTATGATCAGCCACGTGAACAGTGCATGCTCAGTCACGTGATCAGGGCCTGCTGAGCTGCGTGATTACTGTCTGCTCATCTGCTTGACAATTGCCAGCTGAGCTGCACGATTC
Source organism: Bos javanicus (assembly GCF_032452875.1). Lineage (NCBI taxonomy): Eukaryota > Metazoa > Chordata > Mammalia > Artiodactyla > Bovidae > Bos > Bos javanicus. The sequence goes on from NW_026893709.1 coordinate 347,655, forward strand.
CTGCCTGTCATCTGCTTGACAATTGCCAGCTGTGCTGCGTAATTCCTGCCTGCTCAGCTGCTTGATTATTGCCAGCTGAGCAGCATGATTCCTCACACCTGAGTTCCATGATTATTGCCTGCTGACTGTTTGATTCGTGCCTACTCAGCTCTTTGTTTATTGCCTCCAGAGGCACATGATCAGTGTATGATAGCAAACATGATCAGCGCATGATCAGTCACATGATCAGCGCCATTAAGTCACGTGATCAGTACATGATAGTCATGTGATCAGTCCATGCTCAGTCACGGTATCAGTGCATGATCAGCCACGTGATCAGTGCATGATCAGCCAGGTGATCAGTTCATGATAGCCATGTGATCAGTGCATGATCAGTCACGTGATCAGTGCATGATCAGTCACGTGATCAGTGCATGATCAGCCACGTGATCAGTGCATGATCAGTCACCTGATGGGTGTATGATCAGTCACGTGACCTGTACATGGTAGCTACATGATCATTGCATGATCAGCCACGTGAGTAGTGCATGATAGCCACGTGATCAGTGCATGATCAGTCACGTGATCAGTGCATGATCAGTCATGTGATCAGTGCATGATCAGCACGTGATCAGTGCATGATCAGCCACGTGATCAGTGCATGATAGCCACGTGATCAGTGCATGATCAGTCACGTGATCAGTGCATGATCAGTCACGTGATCAGTGCATGATCAGCCACGTGATCAGTGCATGATCAGCCACGTGATCAGTGCATGATCAGTCACGTGATCAGTGCATGATCAGTCACGTGATCAGTGCATGATCAGTCACGTGATCAGTGCATGGTAGCTACGTGATCAGTGCATGATCAGCCACGTGATCAGTGCATGATAGCCACGTGATCAGTGCATGATCAGTCACGTGATCAGTGCATGATCAGTCACGTGACCAGTACATGGTAGCTGCGTGATCATGCATGATCAGCCACGTGATCAGTGCATGATAGCCACGTGATCAGTGCATGATCAGCCACGTGATCAGTGCATGATCAGTCACGTGATCAGTGCATGATCAGCCACGTGATCAGTGCATGATCAGCCACGTGATCAGTGCATGATCAGCCACGTGATCAGTGCATGATAGCCACGTGATCAGTGCATGATCAGTCACGTGATCAGTGCATGATCAGTCACGTGATCAGTGTGTGATCAGCCACGTGAACAGTGCATGCTCAGTCACGTGATCAGGGCCTGCTGAGCTGCGTGATTACTGTCTGCTCATCTGCTTGACAATTGCCAGCTGAGCTGCACGATTCCTGCCTGTCATCTGCTTGACAATTGCCAGCTGTGCTGCGTAATTCCTGCCTGCTCAGCTGCTTGATTATTGCCAGCTGAGCAGCATGATTTCTCACAGCTGAGTTCCATGATTATAGCCTGCTGACTGATTCGTGCCTACTCAGCTCTTTGTTCATTGCCTCCAGAGGCACATGATCAGTGTGACACCAAACATGATCAGCACATGATCAGTCACATGATCAGTGCATGATAAGCCACGTGATCAGTGCATGATCAATTACGTGATCAGTGCATGATCAGTCATGTGACAGTACATGGTAGCTGCGTGATCAGTGCATGATCAGCCACGTGATCAGTGCATGATAGCCACGTGATCAGTGCATGATCAGTCACGTGATCAGTGCATGATCAGTCACGTGATCAGTGCATGATCAATTACGTGATCAGTGCATGATCAGTCACGTGATCAGTGCATGGTAGCTACGTGATCATTGCATGATCAGCCACGTGATCAGTGCATGATAGCCACGTGATCAGTGCATGATCAGCCACGTGATCAGTGCATGATCAGTCACGTGATAGTGCATGATCAGCCACGTGATCAGTGCATGATCATCCACGTGATCAGTGCATGATAGCCACGTGATCAGTGCATGATCAGCCACGTGATCAGTGCATGATCAGTCACGTGATAGTGTGTGATCAGCCACGTGATCAGTGCATGATCAGCCACGTGATCAGTGCATGATCAGTTACGTGATCAGTGCATGATATGTCACGTGACAGGTGTGTGATCAGCCACGTGATCAGTGCATGTTCAGCCACGTGATCAGTGCATGATAGCCACGTGATCAGTGCATGATCAGTTACGTGAGCAGTGTATGATCAGCCACGTGATCAGTGCATGGTCAGACACGTGAACAGTGTATGATCAGCCACGTGATCAGTGCATGATATCCAAGGGATCAGTGCATGATCAATCACGTGATCAGTGTATGATCAGCCACGTGAACAGTGCATGCTCAGTCACGTGATCTGGGCCTGCTGAGCTGCGTGATTACTGTCTGCTCATCTGCTTGACAATTGCCAGCTGAGCTGCACGATTCCTGCCTGTCATCTGCTTGACAATTGTCAGCTGTGCTGCGTAATTCCTGCCTGCTCAGCTGCTTGATTATTGCCAGCTGAGCAGCATGATTCCTCACACCTGAGTTCCATGATTACTGCCTGCTGACTGTTTGATTCGTGCCTACTCAGCTCTTTGTTTATTGCCTCCAGAGGCACATGATCAGTGTATGATAGCAAACATGATCAGCGCATGATCAGTCACATGATCAGCGCCATTAAGTCACGTGATCACTACATGATAGTCATGTGATCAGTCCATGCTCAGTCACGGTATCAGTGCATGATCAGCCACGTGATCAGTGCATGATCTGTCACATGATTAGTGTATGATCATCCACGTGATCAGTGCATGGGCAGTCATGTGATCAGTGCATGATATAGACGTGATCAGTGAATGATCAGTCTCGTGATCAGTGCATGATAGCCACGTGATCAGTGCATGATCAGTCACCTGATGGGTGTATGATCATTCACGTGACCTGTACATGGTAGCTACATGATCATTGCATGATCAGCCACGTGAGTAGTGCATGATAGCCACGTGATCACTGCATGATCAGTCACGTGATCAGTGCATGATCAGTCATGTGACCAGTACATGGTAGCTGCGTGATCATGCATGATCAGCCACGTGAGCAGTGCATGATAGCCACGTGATCAGTGCATGATCAGACACGTGATCAGTGCATGATCAGTCACGTGATCAGTGCATGATCAGCCACGTGATCAGTGCATGATCAGGCACGTGATCAGTGTATGTCAGCCACGTGATCAGTGCATGATAGCCACGTGATCAGTGCATGATCAGTCACGTGATCAGTGCATGATCAGTCACGTGATCAGTGCATGATCAGCCACGTGATCAGTGCATGATCAGCCACGTGATCAGTGCATGATCAATTACGTGATCAGTGCATGATCAGTCACGTGATCAGTGCATGGTAGCTACGTGATCATTGCATGATCAGCCACGTGATCAGTGCATGATAGCCACGTGATCAGTGCATGATCAGCCACGTGATCAGTGCATGATCAGTCACGTGATCAGTGCATGATCAGTCACGTGATCAGTGCATGATCAGCCACGTGATCAGTGCATGTAGTCATGTATCAGTGCATGATAGCCACGTGATCAGTGCATGATCAGTCCCGTGATCAGTGCATGATCAGCCACGTGATCAGTGCATGATAGCCACGTGATCAGTGCATGATCAGTCACGTGATCAGTGCATGATCAGTCACGTGATCAGTGTATGATCAGCCACGTGAACAGTGCATGCTCAGTCACGTGATCAGGGCCTGCTGAGCTGCGTGATTACTGTCTGCTCATCTGCTTGACAATTGCCAGCTGAGCTGCACGATTCCTGCCTGTCATCTGCTTGACAATTGCCAGCTGTGCTGCGTAATTCCTGCCTGCTCAGCTGCTTGATTATTGCCAGCTGAGCAGCATGATTTCTCACAGCTGAGTTCCATGATTATTGCCTGCTGACTGATTCGTGCCTACTCAGCTCTTTGTTCATTGCCTCCAGAGGCACATGATCAGTGTATGATCAAACATGATCAGTGCATGATCAGTCACATGATCAGTGCATGATAAGCCACGTGATCAGTGCATGATCAGTCATGTGATCAGTGCATGATCAGTCATGTGATCAGTGCATGATAGCTGCGTGATCAGTGCATGATCAGCCACGTGATCAGTGCATGATAGCCACGTGATCAGTGCATGATCAGTCACGTGATCAGTGCATGATCAGTCACGTGATCAGTGCATGATCAGTCACGTGATCAGTGCATGATCAGTCACGTGATCAGTGCATGATCAGTCACGTGACAGTGCATGGTAGCTACGTGATCATTGCATGATCAGCCACGTGATCAGTGCATGATAGCCACGTGATCAGTGCATGATAGCCACGTGATCAGTGCATGATCAGTCACGTGATACGTGTGTGATCAGCCACGTGATCAGTGCATGATATCCACGTGATCAGTGCATGATAGCCACGTGATCAGTGCATGATCAGTCACGTGATCAGTGCATGATCAGTCACGTGATCAGTGCATGATAGCCACGTGATCAGTGCATGATCAGCCACGTGATCAGTGCATGATCAGCCACGTGATCAGTGCATGATCAGTCACGTGATCAGTGCATGATCAGCCACGTGATCAGTGCATGATCAGTCACGTGATCAGTGCATGATCAGCCACGTGATCAGTGCATGATCAGTCACGTGATCAGTACATGATCAGTCACGTGATCAGTGCATGATCATTCACGTGATCAGTGCATGATCAGTCACGTGACCAGTATATGGTAGCTACGTGATCATTCCATGACAGCCACGTGAGCAGTGCATGATAGCCACGTGATGTGTGCATGATCAGTTACGTGAGCAGAGTATGATCAGCCACGTGATCAGTGCATGAGTGCCACGTGATCAGTGCATGATATGTCACGTGACAGGTGTGTGATCAGCCACGTGAACAGTGCATGTTCAGCCACGTGATCAGTGCATGATAGCCACGTGATCAGTGCATGATCAGTTACGTGAGCAGTGTATGATCAGCCACGTGATCAGTGCATGGTCAGACACGTGAACAGTGTATGATCAGCCACGTGATCAGTGCATGATATCCAAGTGATCAGTGCATGATCATCACGTGATCAGTGTATGATCAGCCACGTGAACAGTGCATGCTCAGTCACGTGATCAGGGCCTGCTGAGCTGCGTGATTACTGTCTGCTCATCTGCTTGACAATTGCCAGCTGAGCTGCACGATTCCTGCCTGTCATCTGCTTGACAATTGCCAGCTGTGCTGCGTAATTCCTGCCTGCTCAGCTGCTTGATTATTGCCAGCTGAGCAGCATGATTCCTCACACCTGAGTTCCATGATTATTGCCTGCTGACTGTTTGATTCGTGCCTACTCAGCTCTTTGTTTATTGCCTCCAGAGGCACATGATCAGTGTATGATAGCAAACATGATCAGCGCATGATCAGTCACATGATCAGCGCCATTAAGTCACGTGATCACTACATGATAGTCATGTGATCAGTCCATGCTCAGTCACGGTATCAGTGCATGATCAGCCACGTGATCAGTGCATGATCAGCCAGGTGATCAGTTCATGATAGCCATGTGATCAGTGCATGATCAGTCACGTGATCAGTGCATGATCAGTCACGTGATCAGTGCATGATCAGCCACGTGATCAGTGCATGATCAGTCACCTGATGGGTGTATGATCAGTCACGTGACCTGTACATGGTAGCTACATGATCATTGCATGATCAGCCACGTGAGTAGTGCATGATAGCCACGTGATCAGTGCATGATCAGTCACGTGATCAGTGCATGATCAGTCATGTGATCAGTGCATGATCAGCACGTGATCAGTGCATGATCAGCCACGTGATCAGTGCATGATAGCCACGTGATCAGTGCATGATCAGTCACGTGATCAGTGCATGATCAGTCACGTGATCAGTGCATGATCAGCCACGTGATCAGTGCATGATCAGCCACGTGATCAGTGCATGATCAATCACGTGATCAGTGCATGATCAGTCACGTGATCAGTGCATGATCAGTCACGTGATCAGTGCATGATAGCTACGTGATCAGTGCATGATCAGCCACGTGATCAGTGCATGATAGCCACGTGATCAGTGCATGATCAGTCACGTGATCAGTGCATGATCAGTCACGTGACCAGTGCATGGTAGCTGCGTGATCATGCATGATCAGCCACGTGATCAGTGCATGATAGCCACGTGATCAGTGCATGATCAGCCACGTGATCAGTGCATGATCAGTCACGTGATCAGTGCATGATCAGCCACGTGATCAGTGCATGATCAGCCACGTGATCAGTGCATGATCAGCCACGTGATCAGTGCATGATAGCCACGTGATCAGTGCATGATCAGTCACGTGATCAGTGCATGATCAGTCACGTGATCAGTGTATGATCAGCCACGTGAACAGTGCATGCTCAGTCACGTGATCAGGGCCTGCTGAGCTGCGTGATTACTGTCTGCTCATCTGCTTGACAATTGCCAGCTGAGCTGCACGATTCCTGCCTGTCATCTGCTTGACAATTGCCACCTGTGCTGCGTAATTCCTGCCTGCTCAGCTGCTTGATTATTGCCAGCTGAGCAGCATGATTTCTCAGAGCTGAGTTCCATGATTATAGCCTGCTGACTGATTCGTGCCTACTCAGCTCTTTGTTCATTGCCTCCAGAGGCACATGATCAGTGTATGACACCAAACATGATCAGCACATGATCAGTCACATGATCAGTGCATGATAAGCCACGTGATCAGTGCATGATCAATTACGTGATCAGTGCATGATCAGTCATGTGACCAGTACATGGTAGCTGCGTGATCAGTGCATGATCAGCCACGTGATCAGTGCATGATAGCCACGTGATCAGTGCATGATCAGTCACGTGATCAGTGCATGATCAGTCACGTGATCAGTGCATGATCAATTACGTGATCAGTGCATGATCAGTCACGTGACCAGTGCATGGTAGCTACGTGATCATTGCATGATCAGCCACGTGATCAGTGCATGATAGCCACGTGATCAGTGCATGATCAGCCACGTGATCAGTGCATGATCAGTCACGTGATACGTGCATGATCAGCCACGTGATCAGTGCATGATCATCCACGTGATCAGTGCATGATAGCCACGTGATCAGTGCATGATCAGCACGTGATCAGTGCATGATCAGTCACGTGATAGTGTGATCAGCCACGTGATCAGTGCATGATCAGCCACGTGATCAGTGCATGATCAGTCACGTGATCAGTGCATGATATGTCACGTGACAGGTGTGTGATCAGCCACGTGATCAGTGCATGATCAGCCACGTGATCAGTGCATGATAGCCACGTGATCAGTGCATGATCAGTTACGTGAGCAGTGTATGATCAGCCACGTGATCAGTGCATGGTCAGACACGTGAACAGTGTATGATCAGCCACGTGATCAGTGCATGATATCCAAGTGATCAGTGCATGATCAATCACGTGATCAGTGTATGATCAGCCACGTGAACAGTGCATGCTCAGTCACGTGATCTGGGCCTGCTGAGCTGCGTGATTACTGTCTGCTCATCTGCTTGACAATTGCCAGCTGAGCTGCACGATTCCTGCCTGTCATCTGCTTGACAATTGCCAGCTGTGCTGCGTAATTCCTGCCTGCTCAGCTGCTTGATTATTGCCAGCTGAGCAGCATGATTCCTCACAGCTGAGTTCCATGATTATTGCCTGCTGACTGTTTGATTCGTGCCTACTCAGCTCTTTGTTTATTGCCTCCAGAGGCACATGATCAGTGTATGATAGCAAACATGATCAGCGCATGATCAGTCACATGATCAGCGCCATTAAGTCACGTGATCACTACATGATAGTCATGTGATCAGTCCATGCTCAGTCACGGTATCAGTGCATGATCAGCCACGTGATCAGTGCATGATCTGTCACATGATTAGTGTATGATCATCCACGTGATCAGTGCATGGGCAGTCATGTGATCAGTGCATGATATAGACGTGATCAGTGCATGATCAGTCTCGTGATCAGTGCATGATAGCCACGTGATCAGTGCATGATCAGTCACCTGATGGGTGTATGATCATTCACGTGACCTGTACATGGTAGCTACATGATCATTGCATGATCAGCCACGTGAGTAGTGCATGATAGCCACGTGATCAGTGCATGATCAGTCACGTGATCAGTGCATGATCAGTCATGTGACCAGTACATGGTAGCTGCGTGATCATGCATGATCAGCCACGTGAGCAGTGCATGATAGCCACGTGATCAGTGCATGATCAGTCACGTGATCAGTGCATGATCAGTCACGTGATCAGTGCATGATCAGCCACGTGATCAGTGCATGATCAGGCACGTGATCAGTGCATGTCAGCCACGTGATCAGTGCATGATAGCCACGTGATCAGTGCATGATCAGTCACGTGATCAGTGCATGATCAGTCACGTGATCAGTGCATGATCAGCCACGTGATCAGTGCATGATCAGCCACGTGATCAGTGCATGATCAATTACGTGATCAGTGCATGATCAGTCACGTGACCAGTACATGGTAGCTACGTGATCATTGCCTGATCAGCCACGTGATCAGTGCATGATAGCCACGTGATCAGTGCATGATCAGCCACGTGATCAGTGCATGATCAGTCACGTGATCAGTGCATGATCAGTCACGTGATCAGTGCATGATCAGCCACGTGATCAGTGCATGTAGTCATGTATCAGTGCATGATAGCCACGTGATCAGTGCATGATCAGTCCCGTGATCAGTGCATGATCAGCCACGTGATCAGTGCATGATCAGCCACGTGATCAGTGCATGATCAGTCACGTGATCAGTGCATGATCAGTCACGTGATCAGTGTATGATCAGCCACGTGAACAGTGCATGCTCAGTCACGTGATCAGGGCCTGCTGAGCTGCGTGATTACTGTCTGCTCATCTGCTTGACAATTGCCAGCTGAGCTGCACGATTCCTGCCTGTCATCTGCTTGACAATTGCCAGCTGTGCTGCGTAATTCCTGCCTGCTCAGCTGCTTGATTATTGCCAGCTGAGCAGCATGATTTCTCACAGCTGAGTTCCATGATTATTGCCTGCTGACTGATTCGTGCCTACTCAGCTCTTTGTTCATTGCCTCCAGAGGCACATGATCAGTGTATGACACCAAACATGATCAGTGCATGATCAGTCACATGATCAGTGCATGATAAGCCACGTGATCAGTGCATGATCAGTCATGTGATCAGTGCATGATCAGTCATGTGATCAGTGCATGGTAGCCACGTGATCAGTGCATGATCAGCCACGTGATCAGTGCATGATCAGTCACGTGATCAGTGCATGATCAGTCACGTGATCAGTGCATGATCAGCCACGTGATCAGTGCATGATCCACGTGATCAGTGCATGATAGCCACGTGATCAGTGCATGATCAGTCACGTGATCAGTGCATGATCAGTCACGTGATAGTGCATGATCAGCCACGTGATCAGTGCATGATCAGCCACGTGATCAGTGCATGATCAGTCACGTGATCAGTGCATGATCAGTCACGTGACCAGTGCATGGTAGCTACGTGATCAGTGCATGATCAGCCACGTGATCAGTGCATGATAGCCACGTGATCAGTGCATGATAGCCACGTGATCAGTGCATGATCAGTCACGTGATACGTGTGTGATCAGCCACGTGATCAGTGCATGATATCCACGTGATCAGTGCATGATAGCCACGTGATCAGTGCATGATAGCCACGTGATCAGTGCATGATCAGTCACGTGATACGTGTGTGATCAGCCACGTGATCAGTGCATGATAGCCACGTGATCAGTGCATGATCAGCCACGTGATCAGTGCATGATCAGCCACGTGATCAGTGCATGATCAGTCACGTGATCAGTGCATGATCAGCCACGTGATCAGTGCATGATCAGCCACGTGATCAGTGCATGATCAGCCACGTGATCAGTGCATGATCAGCCACGTGATCAGTGCATGATCAGTCACGTGATCATGTGTGATCAGCCACGTGATCAGTGCATGATAGCCACGTGATTTGTGCATGATCAGTTACGTGAGCAGAGTATGATCAGCCACGTGATCAGTGCAGGAGTGCCACGTGATCAGTGCATGATATGTCACGTGACAGGTGTGTGATCAGCCACGTGAACAGTGCATGTTCAGCCACGTGATCAGTGCATGATAGCCACGTGATCAGTGCATGATCAGTTACCTGAGCAGTATATGATCAGCCACGTGATCAGTGCATGGTCAGACACGTGAACAGTGTATGATCAGCCACGTGATCAGTGCATGATATCCACGTGATCAGTGCATGATCATCACGTGATCAGTGTATGATCAGCCACGTGAACAGTGCATGCTCAGTCACGTGATCAGGGCCTGCTGAGCTGCGTGATTACTGTCTGCTCATCTGCTTGACAATTGCCAGCTGAGCTGCACGATTCCTGCCTGTCATCTGCTTGACAATTGCCAGCTGTGCTGCGTAATTCCTGCCTGCTCAGCTGCTTGATTATTGCCAGCTGAGCAGCATGATTCCTCACACCTGAGTTCCATGATTATTGCCTGCTGACTGTTTGATTCGTGCCTACTCAGCTCTTTGTTTATTGCCTCCAGAGGCACATGATCAGTGTATGATAGCAAACATGATCAGCGCATGATCAGTCACATGATCAGCGCCATTAAGTCACGTGATCACTACATGATAGTCATGTGATCAGTCCATGCTCAGTCACGGTATCAGTGCATGATCAGCCACGTGATCAGTGCATGATCAGCCACGTGATCAGTTCATGATAGCCATGTGATCAGTGCATGATCAGTCACGTGATCAGTGCATGATCAGGCAGTGATCAGTGCATGATCAGCCACGTGATCAGTGCATGATCAGTCACCTGATGGGTGTATGATCAGTCACGTGACCTGTACATGGTAGCTACATGATCATTGCATGATCAGCCACGTGATCAGTGCATGATAGCCACGTGATCAGTGCATGATCAGTCACGTGATCAGTGCATGATCAGTCATGTGATCAGTGCATGATCAGGCACGTGATCAGTGCATGATCAGCCACGTGATCAGTGCATGATAGCCACGTGATCAGTGCATGATCAGTCACGTGATCAGTGCATGATCAGCCACGTGATCAGTGCATGATCAGCCACGTGATCAGTGCATGATCAGCCACGTGATCAGTGCATGATCAGTCACGTGATCAGTGCATGATCAGTCACGTGATCAGTGCATGATAGCTACGTGATCAGTGCATGATCAGCCACGTGATCAGTGCATGATAGCCACGTGATCAGTGCATGATCAGTCACGTGATCAGTGCATGATCAGTCACGTGATCAGTGCATGGTAGCTGCGTGATCATGCATGATCAGCCACGTGATCAGTGCATGATAGCCACGTGATCAGTGCATGATCAGCCACGTGATCAGTGCATGATCAGTCACGTGATCAGTGCATGATCAGTCACGTGATCAGTGCATGATCAGCCACGTGATCAGTGCATGATAGCCACGTGATCAGTGCATGATAGCCACGTGATCAGTGCATGATCAGTCACGTGATCAGTGCATGATCAGTCACGTGATAGTGCATGATCAGCCACGTGATCAGTGCATGATAGCCACGTGATCAGTGCATGATCAGCCACGTGATCAGTGCATGATCAGTCACGTGATCAGTGCATGATCAGTCACGTGATCAGTGCATGATCAGTCACGTGATCAGTGCATGATCAATTACTGATCAGTGCATGATCAGTCACGTGACAGTGCATGATAGCCACGTGATCAGTGCATGATCAGCCACGTGATCAGTGCATGATAGCCACGTGATCAGTGCATGATCAGCCACGTGATCAGTGCATGATCAGTCACGTGATCAGTGTGATCAGCCACGTGATCAGTGCATGATAGCCACGTGATCAGTGCATGATAGCCACGTGATCAGTGCATGATCATCACGTGATCAGTGCATGATCAGTCACGTGATCAGTGCATGATCAGTCACGTGATCAGTGCATGATCAGCCACGTGATCAGTGCATGATAGCCACGTGATCAGTGCATGATCAGTCACGTGATCAGTGCATGATCAGTCACGTGATCAGTGCATGATCAGCACGTGATCAGTGCATGATCAGCCACGTGATCAGTGCATGATCAATCACGTGATCAGTGCATGATCAGCCACGTGATCAGTACATGGTAGCTATGTGATCATTGCATGATCAGCCACGTGATCAGTGCATGATGCCACGTGATCAGTGCATGATCAGTCACGTGATCAGTGCATGATCAGCCACGTGATCAGTGCATGATCAGCCACGTGATCAGTGCATGATAGCCACGTGATCAGTGCATGATCAGTCACGTGATCAGTGCATGATCAGCCACGTGATCAGTGCATGATCACGTGATCAGTGCATGATCAGCCACGTGATCAGTGCATGATAGCCACGTGATCAGTGCATGATCAGTCACGTGATCAGTGCATGATCAGTCACGTGATCAGTGCATGATCAGCCACGTGATCAGTGCATGATCAGTCACGTGATCAGTATATGATCGCTACGTGATCAGTGCATGATCAGCCACGTGATCAGTGCATGATAGCCACGTGATCAGTGCATGATAGCCACGTGATCAGTGCATGATCAGTCACGTGATCAGTGCATGATCAGCCACGTGATCAGTGCATGATAGTCACGTGATCAGTATGATCAGCCACGTGATCAGTGCATGACAGCCACGTGATCAGTGCATGATCAGTCACGTGATCAGTGCATGATCAGTTACGTGATCAGTGCATGATCAGCCACGTGATCAGTGCATGGTCAGACACGTGAACAGTGTATGATCAGCCACGTGATCAGTGCATGATATCCACGTGATCAGTGCATGATCAGTCACGTGATCAGTGTATGATCAGCCACGTGAACAGTGCATGCTCAGTCACGTGATCAGGGCCTGCTGAGCTGCGTGATTACTGTCTGCTCATCTGCTTGACAATTGCCAGCTGAGCTGCATGATTCCTGCCTGTCATCTGCTTGACAATTGCCAGCTGTGCTGCGTAATTCCTGCCTGCTCAGCTGCTTGATTATTGCCAGCTGAGCAGCATGATTCCTCACAGCTGAGTTCCATGATTATTGCCTGCTGACTTTTGATTCGTGCCTACTCAGCTCTTTGTTTATTGCCTCCAGAGGCACATGATCAGTGTATGATAGCAAACATGATCAGCGCATGATCAGTCACATGATCAGCGCCATTAAGTCACGTGATCACTACATGATAGTCATGTGATCAGTCCATGCTCAGTCACGGTATCAGTGCATGATCAGCCACGTGATCAGTGCATGATCTGTCACATGATTAGTGTATGATCATCCACGTGATCAGTGCATGGGCAGTCATGTGATCAGTGCATGATATAGACGTGATCAGTGCATGATCAGTCACGTGATCAGTGCATGATAGCCACGTGATCAGTGCATGATCAGTCACCTGATGGGTGTATGATCATTCACGTGACCTGTACATGGTAGCTACATGATCATTGCATGATCAGCCACGTGAGTAGTGCATGATAGCCACGTGATCAGTGCATGATCAGCCACGTGATCAGTGCATGATAGCCACGTGATCAGTGCATGATCAGCCACGTGATCAGTGCATGATCAGTCACGTGATCAGTGCATGATCAGCCACGTGATCAGTGCATGATCAGCCACGTGATCAGTGCATGATCAGCCACGTGATCAGTGCATGATAGCCACGTGATCAGTGCATGATCAGTTACGTGATCAGTGTATGATCAGCCACGTGATCAGTGCATGATCAGACACGTGATCAGTGTATGATCAGCCACGTGATCAGTGCATGATATCCACGTGATCAGTGCATGATCATCACGTGATCAGTGTATGATCAGCCACGTGAACAGTGCATGCTCAGTCACGTGATCAGGGCCTGCTGAGCTGCGTGATTACTGTCTGCTCATCTGCTTGACAATTGCCAGCTGAGCTGCATGATTCCTGCCTGTCATCTGCTTGACAATTGACAGCTGTGCTGCGTAATTCCTGCCTGCTCAGCTGCTTGATTATTGCCAGCTGAGCAGCATGATTCCTCACACCTGAGTTCCATGATTATTGCCTGCTGACTGTTTGATTCGTGCCTACTCAGCTCTTTGTTTATTGCCTCCAGAGGCACATGATCAGTGTATGATAGCAAACATGATCAGCGCATGATCAGTCACATGATCAGCGCCATTAAGTCACGTGATCACTACATGATAGTCATGTGATCAGTCCATGCTCAGTCACGGTATCAGTGCATGATCAGCCACGTGATCAGTGCATGATCAGCCACGTGATCAGTGCATGATAGCCATGTGATCAGTGCATGATCAGTCACGTGATCAGTGCATGATCAGTCACGTGATCAGTGCATGATCAGCCACGTGATCAGTGCATGATCAGTCACCTGATGGGTGTATGATCAGTCACGTGACCAGTACATGGTAGCTACATGATCATTGCATGATCAGCCACGTGAGTAGTGCATGATAGCCACGTGATCAGTGCATGATCAGTCACGTGATCAGTGCATGATCAGTCATGTGATCAGTGCATGATCAGTCACGTGATCAGTGCATGATCAGCCACGTGATCAGTGCATGATAGCCACGTGATCAGTGCATGATCAGTCACGTGATCAGTGCATGATCAGTCACGTGATCAGTGCATGATCAGCCACGTGATCAGTGCATGATCAGCCACGTGATCAGTGCATGATCAGCCACGTGATCAGTGCATGATCAGTCACGTGATCAGTGCATGATCAGTCACGTGATCAGTACATGGTAGCTACGTGATCAGTGCATGATCAGCCACGTGATCAGTGCATGATAGCCACGTGATCAGTGCATGATCAGTCACGTGATCAGTGCATGATCAGTCACGTGATCAGTGCATGGTAGCTGCGTGATCATGCATGATCAGCCACGTGATCAGTGCATGATAGCCACGTGATCAGTGCATGATCAGCCACGTGATCAGTGCATGATCAGTCACGTGATCAGTGCATGATCAGCCACGTGATCAGTGCATGATCAGCCACGTGATCAGTGCATGATCAGCCACGTGATCAGTGCATGATAGCCACGTGATCAGTGCATGATCAGTCACGTGATCAGTGCATGATCAGTCACGTGATCAGTGTATGATCAGCCACGTGAAGTGCATGCTCAGTCACGTGATCAGGGCCTGCTGAGCTGCGTGATTACTGTCTGCTCATCTGCTTGACAATTGCCAGCTGAGCTGCACGATTCCTGCCTGTCATCTGCTTGACAATTGCCAGCTGTGCTGCGTAATTCCTGCCTGCTCATCTGTTGATTATTGCCAGCTGAGCAGCATGATTTCTCACAGCTGAGTTCCATGATTATTGCCTGCTGACTGATTCGTGCCTACTCAGCTCTTTGTTCATTGCCTCCAGAGGCACATGATCAGTGTATGACACCAAACATGATCAGCACATGATCAGTCACATGATCAGTGCATGATCAGTCACGTGATCAGTGCATGATCAGTCATGTGATCAGTACATGGTAGCTGCGTGATCATGCATGATCAGCCACGTGATCAGTGCATGATAGCCACGTGATCAGTGCATGATCAGCCACGTGATCAGTGCATGATCAGTCACGTGATCAGTGCATGATCAGCCACGTGATCAGTGCATGATCAGGCACGTGATCAGTGCATGATCAGCCACGTGATCAGTGCATGATAGCCACGTGATCAGTGCATGATCAGTCACGTGATCAGTGCATGATCAGTCACGTGATCAGTGCATGATCAGCCACGTGATCAGTGCATGATCAGCCACGTGATCAGTGCATGATCAGTCACGTGATCAGTGCATGATCAGTCACGTGACCAGTACATGGTAGCTACGTGATCGTGCATGATCAGCCACGTGATCAGTGCATGATAGCCACGTGATCAGTGCATGATCAGTCACGTGATCAGTGCATGATCAGTCACGTGATCAGTGCATGATCAGTCACGTGATCAGTGCATGATCAGTCACGTGATCAGTATATGGTAGCTACGTGATCAGTGCATGATCAGCCACGTGATCAGTGCATGATAGCCACGTGATCAGTGCATGATCAGTCACGTGATCAGTGCATGATCAGTCACGTGATCAGTGCATGATCAGCCACGTGATCAGTGCATGATCAGTCACGTGATCAGTGCATGATCAGCCACGTGATCAGTGCATGATAGCCACGTGATCAGTGCATGATCAGTCACGTGATCAGTGCATGATCAGTCACGTGATCAGTGCATGATCAGCCACGTGATCAGTGCATGATCAGCCACGTGATCAGTGCATGATCAGTCACGTGATCAGTGCATGATCAGTCACGTGATCAGTGCATGATAGCTACGTGATCAGTGCATGATCAGCCACGTGATCAGTGCATGATAGCCACGTGATCAGTGCATGATAGCCACGTGATCAGTGCATGATCAGTCATGTGATACGTGTGTGATCAGCCACGTGATCAGTGCATGATATCCACGTGATCAGTGCATGACAGCCACGTGATCAGTGCATGAGAGCCACGTGATCAGTGCATGATCAGTCACGTGATACATGTGTGATCAGCCACGTGATCAGTGCATGATGAGCCACGTGATCAGTGCATGATCAATTACGTGATCAGTGCATGATCAGTCACGTGACCAGTACATGGTTGCTACGTGATCGTGCATGATCAGCCACGTGAGCAGTGCATGATAGCCACGTGATCAGTGCATGATCAGTCACGTGATCAGTGCATGATCAGTCACGTGATCAGTGCATGATCATTTACGTGATCAGTGCATGATCAGTCACGTGACCAGTATATAGTTGCTACGTGATCATTCCATGACAGCCACGTGATCAGTGCATGATAGCCACGTGATCAGTGCATGATCAGTCACGTGATCAGTGCATGATCAGTCACGTGATCAGTGCATGTCAGCCACGTGATCAGTGCATGATAGCCACGTGATCAGTGCATGATCAGTCACGTGATCAGTGCATGATCAGCCACGTGATCAGTGCATGATCAGCCACGTGATCAGTGCATGATCAGTTACGTGATCAGTGCATGATCAGTCACGTGATCAGTGCATGATCAGCCACGTGATCAGTGCATGATCAGCCACGTGATCAGTGCATGATCAGCCACGTGATCAGTGCATGATAGCCACGTGATCAGTGCATGATCAGTCACGTGATCAGTGCATGATCAGCCACGTGATCAGTGCATGATCAGTCACGTGATCAGTGCATGATCAGCCACGTGATCAGTGCATGGGAGTCACGTGATCAGTGCATGATATCACGTGATCAGTGCATGATCAGTCACGTGATCAGTGCATGATACCTGCGTGATCATGCATGATCAGCCACGTGATCAGTGCATGATAGCCACGTGATCAGTGCATGATCAGCCACGTGATCAGTGCATGATCAGTCACGTGATCAGTGCATGATCAGCCACGTGATCAGTGCATGATAGCCACGTGATCAGTGCATGATCAGTCACGTGATCAGTGCATGATCAGTCACGTGATCAGTGCATGATCAGCCACGTGATCAGTGCATGATCAGCCACGTGATCAGTGCATGATCAGCCACGTGATCAGTGCATGATCAGTCACGTGATCAGTGCATGATCAGCCACGTGATCAGTGCATGATAGCCACGTGATCAGTGCATGATCAGTCACGTGATCAGTGCATGATCAGTCACGTGATCAGTGCATGATCAGCCACGTGATCAGTGCATGATCAGCCACGTGATCAGTGCATGATCAGCCACGTGATCAGTGCATGATCAATTACGTGATCAGTGCATGATCAGTCACGTGACCAGTACATGGTAGCTACGTGATCATTGCATGATCAGCCACGTGATCAGTGCATGATAGCCACGTGATCAGTGCATGATAGCCACGTGATCAGTGCATGATCAGTCACGTGATACGTGTGATCAGCCACGTGATCAGTGCATGATATCCACGTGATCAGTGCATGACAGCCACGTGATCAGTGCATGAGAGCCACGTGATCAGTGCATGATCAGCCACGTGATCAGTGCATGATGAGCCACGTGATCAGTGCATGATCAATTACGTGATCAGTGCATGATCAGTCACGTGACCAGTACATGGTTGCTACGTGATCGTTGCATGATCAGCCACGTGATCAGTGCATGATAGCCACGTGATCAGTGCATGATCAGTCACGTGATCAGTGCATGATCAGTCACGTGATCAGTGCATGATCAGCCACGTGATCACTGACGGCACAGTCACGTGATCAGCGCCTCAGTCACGTGATCACCGTATGATAAACACGTGATCAGTGCATGACCAGCCACGTGATCAGTGCATGCGCAGTCAGGTGATCAGTTCCTGATCAGCCACGTGATCAGTGCATGCACAGTCCCCTGATCAGCGCCTGTCAGTCACTGATCACTGCATGATAAACACGTGATCAGTGCATGATCAGCCACGTGATCAGTGCATGCGCAGTCACGTGATCAGTGCATGATAGCCACGTGATCAGTGCATGACAGTCCCATGATCAGTGCATGTCAGTCACTGATCAGTGCATGATAAACACGTGATCAGTGCATGATCAGCCATGTGATCAGTGCATGATCAGCCACGTGATCAGTGCATGCGCAGTCACGTGATCAGTGCATGATAGCCACGTGATCAGTGCATGATCAGTCACGTGATCTGGACTTGATCAGCCACGTGATCAGTGCATGCAGAGTCACGTGATCAGGGCCTGCTGAGCTGCGTGATTCCTGCCTGCTCATCTGCATGACAATTGCCAGCTGAGCTGCGTGATTCCTGTCGGCTCATCTGCTTGACAATTGCCAGCTGAGCTGCGTGATTCCTGCCTGGTCACGTGCTTGATTATTGCCAGTTGAGCAGCATGATTCGTCACTGCTGAGCTCCATGATTATTGCCTGCTGATTGCGTGGTTCGTGTCTGCTCAGCTCTTTGAGTATTGCCTCCTGAGGTCCCTGTTCGGTCGCCACCTGCCGGGGACCAGCCCCAACTGATCCAGGGTATTCGAAGGAGAGATGGCCTAGGCGACTATTTATATGCTAATCAGAGATGTCAAGAATAATAGTATGAGGAGAGCTCCGTAGGAAAATTCGGTGGAGAAAAGAGACTGAGTAGCTTGGTTTACCGGAAGACCAATCAAACTTCAAGACAAGAAGTTTGCACCACTTACGTAGGCCGCAGGCGCCCTCTCGAATAGCGAAAGGTGCCTCACCCTAGACACCTTCTCGAGTGGGTCTTAGCAGCCCAGGCATAATTAGTAAGCGTGGTGGGTTCCGCGCTCCAGATGGAGACTCAGCTGGAAGTTAAAGGGAAGAATGACAAGGAACTTTATGAATTGGAGCTGTAAGTTAACTCTTTGACAGAGAGAGCGAGATGGTGGTGGGGGACAGCCCCAGTGAAATCAGAGGTGAGAGCACAAAGCAATACAGTAGGCAGACTCTGGTTTTTTTGGGGGAGATGCTCGAGAATATCCGGGTGGACTCCTGAGGCTCGATCCCGCATTTGCGTATGCCGAGCCTCCTTCCTCATGACCTTTGTCCAGAGTGGAATGCCTCCCCGGCTCCCGGCACATGATCATTGCATGCTCAGTCACGATATCAGTGCATGCTCAGCCACGTTATCACTGACGGTACAGTCACGTGATCAGCGCCTCAGTCACGTGATCACCGTATGATAAACACGTGATCAGTGAACGACCAGCCACGCGATCACTGCATGCGCAGTCAGGTGGTCAGTTCCTGATCAGCCACCTGATCAGTGCGTGCACAGTCCCCTGATCAGCGCCTGTCAGTCACTGATCACTGCCTGATAAACACGTGATCAGTGCCCGAACAGCCACGTCATCAGTGCATGCGCAGTCACGTGATCAGTGCATGATAGCCACGTGATCAGTGCGTGCACAGTCCCATGATCAGCGCCTGTCAGTCACTGATCATTGCCTGATAAACACGTGATCAGTGCATGATGAGCCATGTGATCAGTGCATGATCAGCCACGTCATCAGTGCATGCGCAGTCACGTGATCAGTGCATGATAGCCACGTGATCAGTGCATGCTCAGTCACGTGATCTGGACTTGATCAGCCACGTGATCAGTGCCTGCAGAGTCACGTGATCAGGGCCTGCTGAGCTGCGTGATTCCTGTCGGCTCATCTGCTTGACAATTGCCAGCTGAGCTGCGTGATTCCTGCCTGGTCACGTGCTTGATTATTGCCAGTTGAGCAGCATGATTCGTCACTGCTGAGCTCCATGCTTATTGCCTGCTGATTGCGTGGTTCGTGTCTGCTCAGCTCTTTGAGTATCGCCTCCTGAGGTCCCTGTTCGGTCGCCACCTGCCGGGGACCAGCCCAAACTGATCCAGGGTATTCGAAGGAGAGATGGCCTAGGCGACTATTTATATGCTAATCAGAGATGTCAAGAATAATAGTATGAGGAGAGCTCAGTAGGAAAATTCGGTGGAGAAAAGAGACTGAGTAGCTTGGTTTACGCGGAAGACCAATCAAACTTCAAGACAAGAAGTTTGCACCACTTACGTAGGCCGCAGGCGCCCTCTCGAATAGCGAAAGGTGCCTCACCCTAGACACCTTCTCGAGTGGGTCTTAGCAGCCCAGGCATAATTAGTAAGCGTGGTGGGTTCCGCGCTCCAGATGGAGACTCAGCTGGAAGTTAAAGGGAAGAATGACAAGGAACTTTATGAATTGGAGCTGTAAGTTAACTCTTTGACAGAGAGAGCGAGATGGTGGTGGGGGACAGCCCCAGTGAAATCAGAGGTGAGAGCACAAAGCAATACAGTAGGCAGACTCTGGTTTTGGGGGGAGATGCTCGAGAATATCCCGGTGGACTCCTGAGGCTCGATCCCGCATTTGCGTATGCCGAGCCTCCTTCCTCATGACCTTTGTCCAGAGTGGAATGCCTCCCCGGCTCCCGGCACATGATCAGTGCATGCTCAGTCACGATATCAGTGCATGCTCAGCCACGTGATCACTGACGGCACAGTCACGTGATCAGCGCCTCTCAGTCACGTGATCACCGTATGATAAACACGTGATCAGTGAATGACCAGCCACGTGATCACTGCATGCGCAGTCAGG
This sequence comes from Bos javanicus, assembly GCF_032452875.1. NCBI lineage: Eukaryota > Metazoa > Chordata > Mammalia > Artiodactyla > Bovidae > Bos > Bos javanicus. The sequence goes on from NW_026893709.1 coordinate 368,903, forward strand.
TGGTCAGTTCCTGATCAGCCACCTGATCAGTGCGTGCACAGTACCATGATCAGCGCCTGTCAGTCACTGATCACTGCCTGATAAACCCGTGATCAGTGCCCGAACAGCCACGTCATCAGTGCATGCGCAGTCACGCCATCAGTGCATGATAGCCACGTGATCAGTGCGTGCACAGTCCCATGATCAGCGCCTGTCAGTCACTGATCATTGCCTGATAAACACGTGATCAGTGCATGATGAGCCATGTGATCAGTGCATGATCAGTTACGTGATCAGTGCATGATCAGTCACGTGATCTGGACTTGATCGGCCACGTGATCAGTGCCTGCAGAGTCACGTGATCAGGGCCTGCTGAGCTGCGTGATTCCTGCCGGCTCATCTGCATGACAATTGCCATCTGAGCTGCGTGATTCCTGTCGGCTCATCTGCTTGACAATTGCCAGCTGAGCTGCGTGATTCCTGCCTGGTCACGTGCTTGATTATTGCCAGTTGAGCAGCATGATTCGTCACTGCTGAGCTCCATGCCTATTGCCTGCTGATTGCGTGGTTCGTGTCTGCTCAGCTCTTTGAGTATTGCCTCCTGAGGTCCCTGTTCGGTCGCCACCTGCCGGGGACCAGCCCCAACTGATCCAGGGTATTCGAAGGAGAGATGGCCTAGGCGACTATTTATATGCTAATCAGAGAAGTCAAGAATAATAGTATGAGGAGAGCTCAGTAGGAAAATTCGGTGGAGAAAAGAGACTGAGTAGCTTGGTTTACGCGGAAGACCAATCAAACTTCAAGACAAGAAGTTTGCACCACTTACGTAGGCCGCAGGCGCCCTCTCGAATAGCGAAAGGTGCCTCACCCTAGACACCTTCTCGAGTGGGTCTTAGCAGCCCAGGCATAATTAGTAAGCGTGGTGGGTTCCGCGCTCCAGATGGAGACTCAGCTGGAAGTTAAAGGGAAGAATGACAAGGAACTTTATGAATTGGAGCTGTAAGTTAACTCTTTGACAGAGAGAGCGAGATGGTGGTGGGGGACAGCCCCCAGTGAAATCAGAGGTGAGAGCACAAAGCAATACAGTAGGCAGACTCTGGTTTTTTTGGGGGGATGCTCGAGAATATCCGGGTGGACTCCTGAGGCTCGATCCCGCATTTGCGTATGCCGAGCCTCCTTCCTCATGACCTTTGTCCAGAGTGGAATGCCTCCCCGGCTCCCGGCACATGATCAGTGCATGCTCAGTCACGATATCAGTGCATGCTCAGCCACGTGATCACTGACGGCACAGTCACGTGATCAGCGCCTCTCAGTCACGTGATCACCGTATGATAAACACGTGATCAGTGAACGACCAGCCACGTGATCACTGCATGCGCAGTCAGGTGGTCAGTTCCTGATCAGCCACCTGATCAGTGCGTGCACAGTCCCCTGATCAGCGCCTGTCAGTCACTGATCACTGCCTGATAAACACGTGATCAGTGCCCGAACAGCCACGTCATCAGTGCATGCGCAGTCACGTGATCAGTGCATGATAGCCACGTGATCAGTGCGTGCACAGTCCCATGATCAGCGCCTGTCAGTCACTGATCATTGCCCGATAAACACGTGATCAGTGCATGATGAGCCATGTGATCAGTGCCTGATCAGCCACGTCATCAGTGCATGCGCAGTCACGTCATCAGTGCATGATAGCCACGTGATCAGTGCATGCTCAGTCACGTGATCTGGACTTGATCAGCCAGGTGATCAGTGCCTGCAGAATCACGTGATCAGGGCCTGCTGAGCTGCGTGATTCCTGTCGGCTCATCTGCTTGACAATTGCCAGCTGAGCTGCGTGATTCCTGCCTGCTCACGTGCTTGATTATTGCCAGTTGAGCAGCATGATTCGTCACTGCTGAGCTCCATGCTTATTGCCTGCTGATTGCGTGGTTCGTGTCTGCTCAGCTCTTTGAGTATCGCCTCCTGAGGTCCCTGTTCGGTCGCCACCTGCCGGGGACCAGCCCCAACTGATCCAGGGTATTCGAAGGAGAGATGGCCTAGGCGACTATTTATATGCTAATCAGAGATGTCAAGAATAATAGTATGAGGAGAGCTCAGTAGGAAAATTCGGTGGAGAAAAGAGACTGAGTAGCTTGGTTTACGCGGAAGACCAATCAAACTTCAAGACAAGAAGTTTGCACCACTTACGTAGGCCGCAGGCGCCCTCTCGAATAGCAAAAGGTGCCTCACCCTAGACACCTTCTCGAGTGGGTCTTAGCAGCCCAGGCATAATTAGTAAGCGTGGTGGGTTCCGCGCTCCAGATGGAGACTCAGCTGGAAGTTAAAGGGAAGAATGACAAGGAACTTTATGAATTGGAGCTGTAAGTTAACTCTTTGACAGAGAGAGCGAGATGGTGGTGGGGGACAGCCCCCAGTGAAATCAGAGGTGAGAGCACAAAGCAATACAGTAGGCAGACTCTGGTTTTTTTGGGGGGAGATGCTCGAGAATATCCGGGTGGACTCCTGAGGCTCGATCCCGCATTTGCGTATGCCGAGCCTCCTTCCTCATGACCTTTGTCCAGAGTGGAATGCCTCCCCGGCTCCCGGCACATGATCAGTGCATGCTCAGTCACGATATCAGTGCATGCTCAGCCACGTGATCACTGACGGCACAGTCACGTGATCAGCGCCTCTCAGTCACGTGATCACCGTATGATAAACACGTGATCAGTGAACGACCAGCCACGTGATCACTGCATGCGCAGTCAGGTGGTCAGTTCCTGATCAGCCACCTGATCAGTGCGTGCACAGTCCCCTGATCAGCGCCTGTCAGTCACTGATCACTGCCTGATAAACACGTGATCAGTGCCCGAACAGCCACGTCATCAGTGCATGCGCAGTCACGTGATCAGTGCATGATAGCCACGTGATCAGTGCGTGCACAGTCCCATGATCAGCGCCTGTCAGTCACTGATCATTGCCTGATAAACACGTGATCAGTGCATAATGAGCCATGTGATCAGTGCATGATCAGCCACGTCATCAGTGCATGCTCAGTCACGTGATCTGGACTTGATCAGCCACGTGATCAGTGCCTGCAGAGTCACGTGATCAGGGCCTGCTGAGCTGCGTGATTCCTGCCGGCTCATCTGCATGACAATTGCCATCTGAGCTGCGTGATTCCTGTCGGCTCATCTGCTTGACAATTGCCAGCTGAGCTGCGTGATTCCTGCCTGGTCACGTGCTTGATTATTGCCAGTTGAGCAGCATGATTCGTCACTGCTGAGCTCCATGCTTATTGCCTGCTGATTGCGTGGTTCGTGTCTGCTCAGCTCTTTGAGTATCGCCTCCTGAGGTCCCTGTTCGGTCGCCACCTGCCGGGGACCAGCCCCAACTGATCCAGGGTATTCGAAGGAGAGATGGCCTAGGCGACTATTTATATGCTAATCAGAGATGTCAAGAATAATAGTATGAGGAGAGCTCAGTAGGAAAATTCGGTGGAGAAAAGAGACTGAGTAGCTTGGTTTACGCGGAAGACCAATCAAACTTCAAGACAAGAAGTTTGCACCACTTACGTAGGCCGCAGGCGCCCTCTCGAATAGCGAAAGGTGCCTCACCCTAGACACCTTCTCGAGTGGGTCTTAGCAGCCCAGGCATAATTAGTAAGCGTGGTGGGTTCCGCGCTCCAGATGGAGACTCAGCTGGAAGTTAAAGGGAAGAATGACAAGGAACTTTATGAATTGGAGCTGTAAGTTAACTCTTTGACAGAGAGAGCGAGATGGTGGTGGGGGACAGCCCCCAGTGAAATCAGAGGTGAGAGCACAAAGCAATACAGTAGGCAGACTCTGGTTTTTTTGGGGGGAGATGCTCGAGAATATCCGGGTGGACTCCTGAGGCTCGATCCCGCATTTGCGTATGCCGAGCCTCCTTCCTCATGACCTTTGTCCAGAGTGGAATGCCTCCCCGGCTCCCGGCACATGATCAGTGCATGCTCAGTCACGATATCAGTGCCTGCTCAGCCACGTGATCACTGACGGCACAGTCACGTGATCAGCGCCTCTCAGTCACGTGATCACCGTATGATAAACACGTGATCAGTGAACGACCAGCCACGTGATCACTGCATGCGCAGTCAGGTGGTCAGTTCCTGATCAGCCACCTGATCAGTGCGTGCACAGTCCCCTGATCAGCGCCTGTCAGTCACTGATCACTGCCTGATAAACACGTGATCAGTGCCCGAACAGCCACGTCATCAGTGCATGCGCAGTCACGTGATCAGTGCATGATAGCCACGTGATCAGTGCGTGCACAGTCCCATGATCAGCGCCTGTCAGTCACTGATCATTGCCTGATAAACACGTGATCAGTGCATGATGAGCCATGTGATCAGTGCCTGATCAGCCACGTCATCAGTGCATGCGCAGTCACGTCATCAGTGCATGATAGCCACGTGATCAGTGCATGCTCAGTCACGTGATCTGGACTTGATCAGCCACGTGATCAGTGCCTGCAGAGTCACGTGATCAGGGCCTGCTGAGCTGCGTGATTCCTGCCGGCTCATCTGCATGACAATTGCCATCTGAGCTGCGTGATTCCTGTCGGCTCATCTGCTTGACAATTGCCAGCTGAGCTGCGTGATTCCTGCCTGGTCACGTGCTTGATTATTGCCAGTTGAGCAGCATGATTCGTCACTGCTGAGCTCCATGCTTATTGCCTGCTGATTGCGTGGTTCGTGTCTGCTCAGCTCTTTGAGTATCGCCTCCTGAGGTCCCTGTTCGGTCGCCACCTGCCGGGGACCAGCCCCAACTAATCCAGGGTATTCGAAGGAGAGATGGCCTAGGCGACTATTTATATGCTAATCAGAGATGTCAAGAATAATAGTATGAGGAGAGCTCAGTAGGAAAATTCGGTGGAGAAAAGAGACTGAGTAGCTTGGTTTACGCGGAAGACCAATCAAACTTCAAGACAAGAAGTTTGCACCACTTACGTAGGCCGCAGGCGCCCTCTCGAATAGCGAAAGGTGCCTCACCCTAGACACCTTCTCGAGTGGGTCTTAGCAGCCCAGGCATAATTAGTAAGCGTGGTGGGTTCCGCGCTCCAGATGGAGACTCAGCTGGAAGTTAAAGGGAAGAATGACAAGGAACTTTATGAATTGGAGCTGTAAGTTAACTCTTTGACAGAGAGAGCGAGATGGTGGTGGGGGACAGCCCCCAGTGAAATCAGAGGTGAGAGCACAAAGCAATACAGTAGGCAGACTCTGGTTTTTTTGGGGGAGATGCTCGAGAATATCCGGGTGGACTCCTGAGGCTCGATCCCGCATTTGCGTATGCCGAGCCTCCTTCCTCATGACCTTTGTCCAGAGTGGAATGCCTCCCCGGCTCCCGGCACATGATCAGTGCATGCTCAGTCACGATATCAGTGCCTGCTCAGCCACGTGATCACTGACGGCACAGTCACGTGATCAGCGCCTCTCAGTCACGTGATCACCGTATGATAAACACGTGATCAGTGAACGACCAGCCACGTGATCACTGCATGCGAGTCAGGTGGTCAGTTCCTGATCAGCCACGTGATCAGTGCGTGCACAGTCCCATGATCAGCGCCTGTCAGTCACTGATCATTGCCTGATAAACACGTGATCAGTGCATGATGAGCCATGTGATCAGTGCATGATCAGCCACGTCATCAGTGCATGCAGTCACGTGATCTGGACTTGATCAGCCACGTGATCAGTGCCTGCAGAGTCACGTGATCAGGGCCTGCTGAGCTGCGTGATTCCTGCCGGCTCATCTGCATGACAATTGCCATCTGAGCTGCGTGATTCCTGTCGGCTCATCTGCTTGACAATTGCCAGCTGAGCTGCGTGATTCCTGCCTGGTCACGTGCTTGATTATTGCCAGTTGAGCAGCATGATTCGTCACTGCTGAGCTCCATGCTTATTGCCTGCTGATTGCGTGGTTCGTGTCTGCTCAGCTCTTTGAGTATTGCCTCCTGAGGTCCCTGTTCGGTCGCCACCTGCCGGGGACCAGCCCCAACTGATCCAGGGTATTCGAAGGAGAGATGGCCTAGGCGACTATTTATATGCTAATCAGAGATGTCAAGAATAATAGTATGAGGAGAGCTCAGTAGGAAAATTCGGTGGAGAAAAGAGACTGAGTAGCTTGGTTTACGCGGAAGACCAATCAAACTTCAAGACAAGAAGTTTGCACCACTTACGTAGGCCGCAGGCGCCCTCTCGAATAGCGAAAGGTGCCTCACCCTAGACACCTTCTCGAGTGGGTCTTAGCAGCCCAGGCATAATTAGTAAGCGTGGTGGGTTCCGCGCTCCAGATGGAGACTCAGCTGGAAGTTAAAGGGAAGAATGACAAGGAACTTTATGAATTGGAGCTGTAAGTTAACTCTTTGACAGAGAGAGCGAGATGGTGGTGGGGGACAGCCCCCAGTGAAATCAGAGGTGAGAGCACAAAGCAATACAGTAGGCAGACTCTGGTTTTTTTGGGGGAGATGCTCGAGAATATCCGGGTGGACTCCTGAGGCTCGATCCCGCATTTGCGTATGCCGAGCCTCCTTCCTCATGACCTTTGTCCAGAGTGGAATGCCTCCCCGGCTCCCGGCACATGATCAGTGCATGCTCAGTCACGATATCAGTGCCTGCTCAGCCACGTGATCACTGACGGCACAGTCACGTGATCAGCGCCTCTCAGTCACGTGATCACCGTATGATAAACACGTGATCAGTGAACGACCAGCCACGTGATCACTGCATGCGCGGTCAGGTGGTCAGTTCCTGATCAGCCACCTGATCAGTGCGTGCACAGTCCCCTGATCAGCGCCTGTCAGTCACTGATCACTGCCTGATAAACACGTGATCAGTGCCCGAACAGCCACGTCATCAGTGCATGCGCAGTCACGTGATCAGTGCATGATAGCCACGTGATCAGTGCGTGCACAGTCCCATGATCAGCGCCTGTCAGTCACTGATCATTGCCTGATAAACACGTGATCAGTGCATGATGAGCCATGTGATCAGTGCCTGATCAGCCACGTCATCAGTGCATGCGCAGTCACGTCATCAGTGCATGATAGCCACGTGATCAGTGCATGCTCAGTCACGTGATCTGGACTTGATCAGCCACGTGATCAGTGCCTGCAGAGTCACGTGATCAGGGCCTGCTGAGCTGCGTGATTCCTGCCGGCTCATCTGCATGACAATTGCCATCTGAGCTGCGTGATTCCTGTCGGCTCATCTGCTTGACAATTGCCAGCTGAGCTGCGTGATTCCTGCCTGGTCACGTGCTTGATTATTGCCAGTTGAGCAGCATGATTCGTCACTGCTGAGCTCCATGCTTATTGCCTGCTGATTGCGTGGTTCGTGTCTGCTCAGCTCTTTGAGTATTGCCTCCTGAGGTCCCTGTTCGGTCGCCACCTGCCGGGGACCAGCCCCAACTGATCCAGGGTATTCGAAGGAGAGATGGCCTAGGCGACTATTTATATGCTAATCAGAGATGTCAAGAATAATAGTATGAGGAGAGCTCAGTAGGAAAATTCGGTGGAGAAAAGAGACTGAGTAGCTTGGTTTACGCGGAAGACCAATCAAACTTCAAGACAAGAAGTTTGCACCACTTACGTAGGCCGCAGGCGCCCTCTCGAATAGCGAAAGGTGCCTCACCCTAGACACCTTCTCGAGTGGGTCTTAGCAGCCCAGGCATAATTAGTAAGCGTGGTGGGTTCCGCGCTCCAGATGGAGACTCAGCTGGAAGTTAAAGGGAAGAATGACAAGGAACTTTATGAATTGGAGCTGTAAGTTAACTCTTTGACAGAGAGAGCGAGATGGTGGTGGGGGACAGCCCCCAGTGAAATCAGAGGTGAGAGCACAAAGCAATACAGTAGGCAGACTCTGGTTTTTTTGGGGGGAGATGCTCGAGAATATCCGGGTGGACTCCTGAGGCTCGATCCCGCATTTGCGTATGCCGAGCCTCCTTCCTCATGACCTTTGTCCAGAGTGGAAGGCCTCCCCGGCTCCCGGCACATGATCAGTGCATGCTCAGTCACGATATCAGTGCCTGCTCAGCCACGTGATCACTGAAGGCACAGTCACGTGATCAGCGCCTCTCAGTCACGTGATCACCGTATGATAAACACGTGATCAGTGAACGACCAGCCACGTGATCACTGCATGCGCAGTCAGGTGGTCAGTTCCTGATCAGCCACGTGATCAGTGCGTGCACAGTCCCATGATCAGCGCCTGTCAGTCACTGATCATTGCCTGATAAACACGTGATCAGTGCATGATGAGCCATGTGATCAGTGCCTGATCAGCCACGTCATCAGTGCATGCGCAGTCACGTGATCTGGACTTGATCAGCCACGTGATCAGTGCCTGCAGAGTCACGTGATCAGGGCCTGCTGAGCTGCGTGATTCCTGCCGGCTCATCTGCATGACAATTGCCATCTGAGCTGCGTGATTCCTGTCGGCTCATCTGCTTGACAATTGCCAGCTGAGCTGCGTGATTCCTGCCTGGTCACGTGCTTGATTATTGCCAGTTGAGCAGCATGATTCGTCACTGCTGAGCTCCATGCTTATTGCCTGCTGATTGCGTGGTTCGTGTCTGCTCAGCTCTTTGAGTATTGCCTCCTGAGGTCCCTGTTCGGTCGCCACCTGCCGGGGACCAGCCCCAACTGATCCAGGGTATTCGAAGGAGAGATGGCCTAGGCGACTATTTATATGCTAATCAGAGATGTCAAGAATAATAGTATGAGGAGAGCTCAGTAGGAAAATTCGGTGGAGAAAAGAGACTGAGTAGCTTGGTTTACGCGGAAGACCAATCAAACTTCAAGACAAGAAGTTTGCACCACTTACGTAGGCCGCAGGCGCCCTCTCGAATAGCGAAAGGTGCCTCACCCTAGACACCTTCTCGAGTGGGTCTTAGCAGCCCAGGCATAATTAGTAAGCGTGGTGGGTTCCGCGCTCCAGATGGAGACTCAGCTGGAAGTTAAAGGGAAGAATGACAAGGAACTTTATGAATTGGAGCTGTAAGTTAACTCTTTGACAGAGAGAGCGAGATGGTGGTGGGGGACAGCCCCCAGTGAAATCAGAGGTGAGAGCACAAAACAATACAGTAGGCAGACTCTGGTTTTTTTGGGGGGAGATGCTCGAGAATATCCGGGTGGACTCCTGAGGCTCGATCCCGCATTTGCGTATGCCGAGCCTCCTTCCTCATGACCTTTGTCCAGAGTGGAATGCCTCCCCGGCTCCCGGCACATGATCAGTGCATGCTCAGTCACGATATCAGTGCCTGCTCAGCCACGTGATCACTGACGGCACAGTCACGTGATCAGCGCCTCTCAGTCACGTGATCACCGTATGATAAACACGTGATCAGTGAACGACCAGCCACGTGATCACTGCATGCGCGGTCAGGTGGTCAGTTCCTGATCAGCCACCTGATCAGTGCGTGCACAGTCCCCTGATCAGCGCCTGTCAGTCACTGATCACTGCCTGATAAACACGTGATCAGTGCCCGAACAGCCACGTCATCAGTGCATGCGCAGTCACGTGATCAGTGCATGATAGCCACGTGATCAGTGCGTGCACAGTCCCATGATCAGCGCCTGTCAGTCACTGATCATTGCCTGATAAACACGTGATCAGTGCATGATGAGCCATGTGATCAGTGCCTGATCAGCCACGTCATCAGTGCATGCGCAGTCACGTCATCAGTGCATGATAGCCACGTGATCAGTGCATGCTCAGTCACGTGATCTGGACTTGATCAGCCACGTGATCAGTGCCTGCAGAGTCACGTGATCAGGGCCTGCTGAGCTGCGTGATTCCTGCCGGCTCATCTGCATGACAATTGCCATCTGAGCTGCGTGATTCCTGTCGGCTCATCTGCTTGACAATTGCCAGCTGAGCTGCGTGATTCCTGCCTGGTCACGTGCTTGATTATTGCCAGTTGAGCAGCATGATTCGTCACTGCTGAGCTCCATGCTTATTGCCTGCTGATTGCGTGGTTCGTGTCTGCTCAGCTCTTTGAGTATTGCCTCCTGAGGTCCCTGTTCGGTCGCCACCTGCCGGGGACCAGCCCCAACTGATCCAGGGTATTCGAAGGAGAGATGGCCTAGGCGACTATTTATATGCTAATCAGAGATGTCAAGAATAATAGTATGAGGAGAGCTCAGTAGGAAAATTCGGTGGAGAAAAGAGACTGAGTAGCTTGGTTTACGCGGAAGACCAATCAAACTTCAAGACAAGAAGTTTGCACCACTTACGTAGGCCGCAGGCGCCCTCTCGAATAGCGAAAGGTGCCTCACCCTAGACACCTTCTCGAGTGGGTCTTAGCAGCCCAGGCATAATTAGTAAGCGTGGTGGGTTCCGCGCTCCAGATGGAGACTCAGCTGGAAGTTAAAGGGAAGAATGACAAGGAACTTTATGAATTGGAGCTGTAAGTTAACTCTTTGACAGAGAGAGCGAGATGGTGGTGGGGGACAGCCCCCAGTGAAATCAGAGGTGAGAGCACAAAGCAATACAGTAGGCAGACTCTGGTTTTTTTGGGGGGAGATGCTCGAGAATATCCGGGTGGACTCCTGAGGCTCGATCCCGCATTTGCGTATGCCGAGCCTCCTTCCTCATGACCTTTGTCCAGAGTGGAATGCCTCCCCGGCTCCCGGCACATGATCAGTGCATGCTCAGTCACGATATCAGTGCCTGCTCAGCCACGTGATCACTGACGGCACAGTCACGTGATCAGCGCCTCTCAGTCACGTGATCACCGTATGATAAACACGTGATCAGTGAACGACCAGCCACGTGATCACTGCATGCGCGGTCAGGTGGTCAGTTCCTGATCAGCCACCTGATCAGTGCGTGCACAGTCCCCTGATCAGCGCCTGTCAGTCACTGATCACTGCCTGATAAACACGTGATCAGTGCCCGAACAGCCACGTCATCAGTGCATGCGCAGTCACGTGATCAGTGCATGATAGCCACGTGATCAGTGCGTGCACAGTCCCATGATCAGCGCCTGTCAGTCACTGATCATTGCCTGATAAACACGTGATCAGTGCATGATGAGCCATGTGATCAGTGCATGATCAGCCACGTCATCAGTGCATGCTCAGTCACGTGATCTGGACTTGATCAGCCACGTGATCAGTGCCTGCAGAGTCACGTGATCAGGGCCTGCTGAGCTGCGTGATTCCTGCCGGCTCATCTGCATGACAATTGCCATCTGAGCTGCGTGATTCCTGTCGGCTCATCTGCTTGACAATTGCCAGCTGAGCTGCGTGATTCCTGCCTGGTCACGTGCTTGATTATTGCCAGTTGAGCAGCATGATTCGTCACTGCTGAGCTCCATGCTTATTGCCTGCTGATTGCGTGGTTCGTGTCTGCTCAGCTCTTTGAGTATTGCCTCCTGAGGTCCCTGTTCGGTCGCCACCTGCCGGGGACCAGCCCCAACTGATCCAGGGTATTCGAAGGAGAGATGGCCTAGGCGACTATTTATATGCTAATCAGAGATGTCAAGAATAATAGTATGAGGAGAGCTCAGTAGGAAAATTCGGTGGAGAAAAGAGACTGAGTAGCTTGGTTTACGCGGAAGACCAATCAAACTTCAAGACAAGAAGTTTGCACCACTTACGTAGGCCGCAGGCGCCCTCTCGAATAGCGAAAGGTGCCTCACCCTAGACACCTTCTCGAGTGGGTCTTAGCAGCCCAGGCATAATTAGTAAGCGTGGTGGGTTCCGCGCTCCAGATGGAGACTCAGCTGGAAGTTAAAGGGAAGAATGACAAGGAACTTTATGAATTGGAGCTGTAAGTTAACTCTTTGACAGAGAGAGCGAGATGGTGGTGGGGGACAGCCCCCAGTGAAATCAGAGGTGAGAGCACAAAGCAATACAGTAGGCAGACTCCGGTTTTTTTGGGGGAGATGCTCGAGAATATCCGGGTGGACTCCTGAGGCTCGATCCCGCATTTGCGTATGCCGAGCCTCCTTCCTCATGACCTTTGTCCAGAGTGGAATGCCTCCCCGGCTCCCGGCACATGATCAGTGCATGCTCAGTCACGATATCAGTGCCTGCTCAGCCACGTGATCACTGACGGCACAGTCACGTGATCAGCGCCTCTCAGTCACGTGATCACCGTATGATAAACACGTGATCAGTGAACGACCAGCCACGTGATCACTGCATGCGCGGTCAGGTGGTCAGTTCCTGATCAGCCACCTGATCAGTGCGTGCACAGTCCCCTGATCAGCGCCTGTCAGTCACTGATCACTGCCTGATAAACACGTGATCAGTGCCCGAACAGCCACGTCATCAGTGCATGCGCAGTCACGTGATCAGTGCATGATAGCCACGTGATCAGTGCGTGCACAGTCCCATGATCAGCGCCTGTCAGTCACTGATCATTGCCTGATAAACACGTGATCAGTGCATGATGAGCCATGTGATCAGTGCCCGATCAGCCACGTCATCAGTGCATGCGCAGTCACGTCATCAGTGCATGATAGCCACGTGATCAGTGCATGCTCAGTCACGTGATCTGGACTTGATCAGCCACGTGATCAGTGCCTGCAGAGTCACGTGATCAGGGCCTGCTGAGCTGCGTGATTCCTGCCGGCTCATCTGCATGACAATTGCCAGCTGAGCTGCGTGATTCCTGTCGGCTCATCTGCTTGACAATTGCCAGCTGAGCTGCGTGATTCCTGCCTGGTCACGTGCTTGATTATTGCCAGTTGAGCAGCATGATTCGTCACTGCTGAGCTCCATGCTTATTGCCTGCTGATTGCGTGGTTCGTGTCTGCTCAGCTCTTTGAGTATTGCCTCCTGAGGTCCCTGTTCGGTCGCCACCTGCCGGGGACCAGCCCCAACTGATCCAGGGTATTCGAAGGAGAGATGGCCTAGGCGACTATTTATATGCTAATCAGAGATGTCAAGAATAATAGTATGAGGAGAGCTCAGTAGGAAAATTCGGTGGAGAAAAGAGACTGAGTAGCTTGGTTTACGCGGAAGACCAATCAAACTTCAAGACAAGAAGTTTGCACCACTTACGTAGGCCGCAGGCGCCCTCTCGAATAGCGAAAGGTGCCTCACCCTAGACACCTTCTCGAGTGGGTCTTAGCAGCCCAGGCATAATTAGTAAGCGTGGTGGGTTCCGCGCTCCAGATGGAGACTCAGCTGGAAGTTAAAGGGAAGAATGACAAGGAACTTTATGAATTGGAGCTGTAAGTTAACTCTTTGACAGAGAGAGCGAGATGGTGGTGGGGGACAGCCCCCAGTGAAATCAGAGGTGAGAGCACAAAGCAATACAGTAGGCAGACTCCGGTTTTTTTGGGGGGAGATGCTCGAGAATATCCGGGTGGACTCCTGAGGCTCGATCCCGCATTTGCGTATGCCGAGCCTCCTTCCTCATGACCTTTGTCCAGAGTGGAATGCCTCCCCGGCTCCCGGCACATGATCAGTGCATGCTCAGTCACGATATCAGTGCCTGCTCAGCCACGTGATCACTGACGGCACAGTCACGTGATCAGCGCCTCTCAGTCACGTGATCACCGTATGATAAACACGTGATCAGTGAACGACCAGCCACGTGATCACTGCATGCGCGGTCAGGTGGTCAGTTCCTGATCAGCCACCTGATCAGTGCGTGCACAGTCCCCTGATCAGCGCCTGTCAGTCACTGATCACTGCCTGATAAACACGTGATCAGTGCCCGAACAGCCACGTCATCAGTGCATGCGCAGTCACGTGATCAGTGCATGATAGCCACGTGATCAGTGCGTGCACAGTCCCATGATCAGCGCCTGTCAGTCACTGATCATTGCCTGATAAACACGTGATCAGTGCATGATGAGCCATGTGATCAGTGCCCGATCAGCCACGTCATCAGTGCATGCGCAGTCACGTCATCAGTGCATGATAGCCACGTGATCAGTGCATGCTCAGTCACGTGATCTGGACTTGATCAGCCACGTGATCAGTGCCTGCAGAGTCACGTGATCAGGGCCTGCTGAGCTGCGTGATTCCTGCCGGCTCATCTGCATGACAATTGCCATCTGAGCTGCGTGATTCCTGTCGGCTCATCTGCTTGACAATTGCCAGCTGAGCTGCGTGATTCCTGCCTGGTCACGTGCTTGATTATTGCCAGTTGAGCAGCATGATTCGTCACTGCTGAGCTCCATGCTTATTGCCTGCTGATTGCGTGGTTCGTGTCTGCTCAGCTCTTTGAGTATTGCCTCCTGAGGTCCCTGTTCGGTCGCCACCTGCCGGGGACCAGCCCCAACTGATCCAGGGTATTCGAAGGAGAGATGGCCTAGGCGACTATTTATATGCTAATCAGAGATGTCAAGAATAATAGTATGAGGAGAGCTCAGTAGGAAAATTCGGTGGAGAAAAGAGACTGAGTAGCTTGGTTTACGCGGAAGACCAATCAAACTTCAAGACAAGAAGTTTGCACCACTTACGTAGGCCGCAGGCGCCCTCTCGAATAGCGAAAGGTGCCTCACCCTAGACACCTTCTCGAGTGGGTCTTAGCAGCCCAGGCATAATTAGTAAGCGTGGTGGGTTCCGCGCTCCAGATGGAGACTCAGCTGGAAGTTAAAGGGAAGAATGACAAGGAACTTTATGAATTGGAGCTGTAAGTTAACTCTTTGACAGAGAGAGCGAGATGGTGGTGGGGGACAGCCCCCAGTGAAATCAGAGGTGAGAGCACAAAGCAATACAGTAGGCAGACTCCGGTTTTTTTGGGGGAGATGCTCGAGAATATCCGGGTGGACTCCTGAGGCTCGATCCCGCATTTGCGTATGCCGAGCCTCCTTCCTCATGACCTTTGTCCAGAGTGGAATGCCTCCCCGGCTCCCGGCACATGATCAGTGCATGCTCAGTCACGATATCAGTGCCTGCTCAGCCACGTGATCACTGACGGCACAGTCACGTGATCAGCGCCTCTCAGTCACGTGATCACCGTATGATAAACACGTGATCAGTGAACGACCAGCCACGTGATCACTGCATGCGCGGTCAGGTGGTCAGTTCCTGATCAGCCACCTGATCAGTGCGTGCACAGTCCCCTGATCAGCGCCTGTCAGTCACTGATCACTGCCTGATAAACACGTGATCAGTGCCCGAACAGCCACGTCATCAGTGCATGCGCAGTCACGTGATCAGTGCATGATAGCCACGTGATCAGTGCGTGCACAGTCCCATGATCAGCGCCTGTCAGTCACTGATCATTGCCTGATAAACACGTGATCAGTGCATGATGAGCCATGTGATCAGTGCCCGATCAGCCACGTCATCAGTGCATGCGCAGTCACGTCATCAGTGCATGATAGCCACGTGATCAGTGCATGCTCAGTCACGTGATCTGGACTTGATCAGCCACGTGATCAGTGCCTGCAGAGTCACGTGATCAGGGCCTGCTGAGCTGCGTGATTCCTGCCGGCTCATCTGCATGACAATTGCCAGCTGAGCTGCGTGATTCCTGTCGGCTCATCTGCTTGACAATTGCCAGCTGAGCTGCGTGATTCCTGCCTGGTCACGTGCTTGATTATTGCCAGTTGAGCAGCATGATTCGTCACTGCTGAGCTCCATGCTTATTGCCTGCTGATTGCGTGGTTCGTGTCTGCTCAGCTCTTTGAGTATTGCCTCCTGAGGTCCCTGTTCGGTCGCCACCTGCCGGGGACCAGCCCCAACTGATCCAGGGTATTCGAAGGAGAGATGGCCTAGGCGACTATTTATATGCTAATCAGAGATGTCAAGAATAATAGTATGAGGAGAGCTCAGTAGGAAAATTCGGTGGAGAAAAGAGACTGAGTAGCTTGGTTTACGCGGAAGACCAATCAAACTTCAAGACAAGAAGTTTGCACCACTTACGTAGGCCGCAGGCGCCCTCTCGAATAGCGAAAGGTGCCTCACCCTAGACACCTTCTCGAGTGGGTCTTAGCAGCCCAGGCATAATTAGTAAGCGTGGTGGGTTCCGCGCTCCAGATGGAGACTCAGCTGGAAGTTAAAGGGAAGAATGACAAGGAACTTTATGAATTGGAGCTGTAAGTTAACTCTTTGACAGAGAGAGCGAGATGGTGGTGGGGGACAGCCCCCAGTGAAATCAGAGGTGAGAGCACAAAGCAATACAGTAGGCAGACTCCGGTTTTTTTGGGGGAGATGCTCGAGAATATCCGGGTGGACTCCTGAGGCTCGATCCCGCATTTGCGTATGCCGAGCCTCCTTCCTCATGACCTTTGTCCAGAGTGGAATGCCTCCCCGGCTCCCGGCACATGATCAGTGCATGCTCAGTCACGATATCAGTGCCTGCTCAGCCACGTGATCACTGACGGCACAGTCACGTGATCAGCGCCTCTCAGTCACGTGATCACCGTATGATAAACACGTGATCAGTGAACGACCAGCCACGTGATCACTGCATGCGCGGTCAGGTGGTCAGTTCCTGATCAGCCACCTGATCAGTGCGTGCACAGTCCCCTGATCAGCGCCTGTCAGTCACTGATCACTGCCTGATAAACACGTGATCAGTGCCCGAACAGCCACGTCATCAGTGCATGCGCAGTCACGTGATCAGTGCATGATAGCCACGTGATCAGTGCGTGCACAGTCCCATGATCAGCGCCTGTCAGTCACTGATCATTGCCTGATAAACACGTGATCAGTGCATGATGAGCCATGTGATCAGTGCCCGATCAGCCACGTCATCAGTGCATGCGCAGTCACGTCATCAGTGCATGATAGCCACGTGATCAGTGCATGCTCAGTCACGTGATCTGGACTTGATCAGCCACGTGATCAGTGCCTGCAGAGTCACGTGATCAGGGCCTGCTGAGCTGCGTGATTCCTGCCGGCTCATCTGCATGACAATTGCCAGCTGAGCTGCGTGATTCCTGTCGGCTCATCTGCTTGACAATTGCCAGCTGAGCTGCGTGATTCCTGCCTGGTCACGTGCTTGATTATTGCCAGTTGAGCAGCATGATTCGTCACTGCTGAGCTCCATGCTTATTGCCTGCTGATTGCGTGGTTCGTGTCTGCTCAGCTCTTTGAGTATTGCCTCCTGAGGTCCCTGTTCGGTCGCCACCTGCCGGGGACCAGCCCCAACTGATCCAGGGTATTCGAAGGAGAGATGGCCTAGGCGACTATTTATATGCTAATCAGAGATGTCAAGAATAATAGTATGAGGAGAGCTCAGTAGGAAAATTCGGTGGAGAAAAGAGACTGAGTAGCTTGGTTTACGCGGAAGACCAATCAAACTTCAAGACAAGAAGTTTGCACCACTTACGTAGGCCGCAGGCGCCCTCTCGAATAGCGAAAGGTGCCTCACCCTAGACACCTTCTCGAGTGGGTCTTAGCAGCCCAGGCATAATTAGTAAGCGTGGTGGGTTCCGCGCTCCAGATGGAGACTCAGCTGGAAGTTAAAGGGAAGAATGACAAGGAACTTTATGAATTGGAGCTGTAAGTTAACTCTTTGACAGAGAGAGCGAGATGGTGGTGGGGGACAGCCCCCAGTGAAATCAGAGGTGAGAGCACAAAGCAATACAGTAGGCAGACTCCGGTTTTTTTGGGGGAGATGCTCGAGAATATCCGGGTGGACTCCTGAGGCTCGATCCCGCATTTGCGTATGCCGAGCCTCCTTCCTCATGACCTTTGTCCAGAGTGGAATGCCTCCCCGGCTCCCGGCACATGATCAGTGCATGCTCAGTCACGATATCAGTGCCTGCTCAGCCACGTGATCACTGACGGCACAGTCACGTGATCAGCGCCTCTCAGTCACGTGATCACCGTATGATAAACACGTGATCAGTGAACGACCAGCCACGTGATCACTGCATGCGCGGTCAGGTGGTCAGTTCCTGATCAGCCACCTGATCAGTGCGTGCACAGTCCCCTGATCAGCGCCTGTCAGTCACTGATCACTGCCTGATAAACACGTGATCAGTGCCCGAACAGCCACGTCATCAGTGCATGCGCAGTCACGTGATCAGTGCATGATAGCCACGTGATCAGTGCGTGCACAGTCCCATGATCAGCGCCTGTCAGTCACTGATCATTGCCTGATAAACACGTGATCAGTGCATGATGAGCCATGTGATCAGTGCCCGATCAGCCACGTCATCAGTGCATGCGCAGTCACGTCATCAGTGCATGATAGCCACGTGATCAGTGCATGCTCAGTCACGTGATCTGGACTTGATCAGCCACGTGATCAGTGCCTGCAGAGTCACGTGATCAGGGCCTGCTGAGCTGCGTGATTCCTGCCGGCTCATCTGCATGACAATTGCCAGCTGAGCTGCGTGATTCCTGTCGGCTCATCTGCTTGACAATTGCCAGCTGAGCTGCGTGATTCCTGCCTGGTCACGTGCTTGATTATTGCCAGTTGAGCAGCATGATTCGTCACTGCTGAGCTCCATGCTTATTGCCTGCTGATTGCGTGGTTCGTGTCTGCTCAGCTCTTTGAGTATTGCCTCCTGAGGTCCCTGTTCGGTCGCCACCTGCCGGGGACCAGCCCCAACTGATCCAGGGTATTCGAAGGAGAGATGGCCTAGGCGACTATTTATATGCTAATCAGAGATGTCAAGAATAATAGTATGAGGAGAGCTCAGTAGGAAAATTCGGTGGAGAAAAGAGACTGAGTAGCTTGGTTTACGCGGAAGACCAATCAAACTTCAAGACAAGAAGTTTGCACCACTTACGTAGGCCGCAGGCGCCCTCTCGAATAGCGAAAGGTGCCTCACCCTAGACACCTTCTCGAGTGGGTCTTAGCAGCCCAGGCATAATTAGTAAGCGTGGTGGGTTCCGCGCTCCAGATGGAGACTCAGCTGGAAGTTAAAGGGAAGAATGACAAGGAACTTTATGAATTGGAGCTGTAAGTTAACTCTTTGACAGAGAGAGCGAGATGGTGGTGGGGGACAGCCCCCAGTGAAATCAGAGGTGAGAGCACAAAGCAATACAGTAGGCAGACTCCGGTTTTTTTGGGGGAGATGCTCGAGAATATCCGGGTGGACTCCTGAGGCTCGATCCCGCATTTGCGTATGCCGAGCCTCCTTCCTCATGACCTTTGTCCAGAGTGGAATGCCTCCCCGGCTCCCGGCACATGATCAGTGCATGCTCAGTCACGATATCAGTGCCTGCTCAGCCACGTGATCACTGACGGCACAGTCACGTGATCAGCGCCTCTCAGTCACGTGATCACCGTATGATAAACACGTGATCAGTGAACGACCAGCCACGTGATCACTGCATGCGCGGTCAGGTGGTCAGTTCCTGATCAGCCACCTGATCAGTGCGTGCACAGTCCCCTGATCAGCGCCTGTCAGTCACTGATCACTGCCTGATAAACACGTGATCAGTGCCCGAACAGCCACGTCATCAGTGCATGCGCAGTCACGTGATCAGTGCATGATAGCCACGTGATCAGTGCGTGCACAGTCCCATGATCAGCGCCTGTCAGTCACTGATCATTGCCTGATAAACACGTGATCAGTGCATGATGAGCCATGTGATCAGTGCCCGATCAGCCACGTCATCAGTGCATGCGCAGTCACGTCATCAGTGCATGATAGCCACGTGATCAGTGCATGCTCAGTCACGTGATCTGGACTTGATCAGCCACGTGATCAGTGCCTGCAGAGTCACGTGATCAGGGCCTGCTGAGCTGCGTGATTCCTGCCGGCTCATCTGCATGACAATTGCCAGCTGAGCTGCGTGATTCCTGTCGGCTCATCTGCTTGACAATTGCCAGCTGAGCTGCGTGATTCCTGCCTGGTCACGTGCTTGATTATTGCCAGTTGAGCAGCATGATTCGTCACTGCTGAGCTCCATGCTTATTGCCTGCTGATTGCGTGGTTCGTGTCTGCTCAGCTCTTTGAGTATTGCCTCCTGAGGTCCCTGTTCGGTCGCCACCTGCCGGGGACCAGCCCCAACTGATCCAGGGTATTCGAAGGAGAGATGGCCTAGGCGACTATTTATATGCTAATCAGAGATGTCAAGAATAATAGTATGAGGAGAGCTCAGTAGGAAAATTCGGTGGAGAAAAGAGACTGAGTAGCTTGGTTTACGCGGAAGACCAATCAAACTTCAAGACAAGAAGTTTGCACCACTTACGTAGGCCGCAGGCGCCCTCTCGAATAGCGAAAGGTGCCTCACCCTAGACACCTTCTCGAGTGGGTCTTAGCAGCCCAGGCATAATTAGTAAGCGTGGTGGGTTCCGCGCTCCAGATGGAGACTCAGCTGGAAGTTAAAGGGAAGAATGACAAGGAACTTTATGAATTGGAGCTGTAAGTTAACTCTTTGACAGAGAGAGCGAGATGGTGGTGGGGGACAGCCCCCAGTGAAATCAGAGGTGAGAGCACAAAGCAATACAGTAGGCAGACTCCGGTTTTTTGGGGGGAGATGCTCGAGAATATCCGGGTGGACTCCTGAGGCTCGATCCCGCATTTGCGTATGCCGAGCCTCCTTCCTCATGACCTTTGTCCAGAGTGGAATGCCTCCCCGGCTCCCGGCACATGATCAGTGCATGCTCAGTCACGATATCAGTGCCTGCTCAGCCACGTGATCACTGACGGCACAGTCACGTGATCAGCGCCTCTCAGTCACGTGATCACCGTATGATAAACACGTGATCAGTGAACGACCAGCCACGTGATCACTGCATGCGCGGTCAGGTGGTCAGTTCCTGATCAGCCACCTGATCAGTGCGTGCACAGTCCCCTGATCAGCGCCTGTCAGTCACTGATCACTGCCTGATAAACACGTGATCAGTGCCCGAACAGCCACGTCATCAGTGCATGCGCAGTCACGTGATCAGTGCATGATAGCCACGTGATCAGTGCGTGCACAGTCCCATGATCAGCGCCTGTCAGTCACTGATCATTGCCTGATAAACACGTGATCAGTGCATGATGAGCCATGTGATCAGTGCCCGATCAGCCACGTCATCAGTGCATGCGCAGTCACGTCATCAGTGCATGATAGCCACGTGATCAGTGCATGCTCAGTCACGTGATCTGGACTTGATCAGCCACGTGATCAGTGCCTGCAGAGTCACGTGATCAGGGCCTGCTGAGCTGCGTGATTCCTGCCGGCTCATCTGCATGACAATTGCCAGCTGAGCTGCGTGATTCCTGCCTGCTTGACGTGCTTGATTATTGCCAGTTGAGCAGCATGATTCGTCACTGCTGAGCTCCATGCTTATTGCCTGCTGATTGCGTGGTTCGTGTCTGCTCAGCTCTTTGAGTATTGCCTCCTGAGGTCCCTGTTCGGTCGCCACCTGCCGGGGACCAGCCCCAACTGATCCAGGGTATTCGAAGGAGAGATGGCCTAGGCGACTATTTATATGCTAATCAGAGATGTCAAGAATAATAGTATGAGGAGAGCTCAGTAGGAAAATTCGGTGGAGAAAAGAGACTGAGTAGCTTGGTTTACGCGGAAGACCAATCAAACTTCAAGACAAGAAGTTTGCACCACTTACGTAGGCCGCAGGCGCCCTCTCGAATAGCGAAAGGTGCCTCACCCTAGACACCTTCTCGAGTGGGTCTTAGCAGCCCAGGCATAATTAGTAAGCGTGGTGGGTTCCGCGCTCCAGATGGAGACTCAGCTGGAAGTTAAAGGGAAGAATGACAAGGAACTTTATGAATTGGAGCTGTAAGTTAACTCTTTGACAGAGAGAGCGAGATGGTGGTGGGGGACAGCCCCCAGTGAAATCAGAGGTGAGAGCACAAAGCAATACAGTAGGCAGACTCCGGTTTTTTTGGGGGAGATGCTCGAGAATATCCGGGTGGACTCCTGAGGCTCGATCCCGCATTTGCGTATGCCGAGCCTCCTTCCTCATGACCTTTGTCCAGAGTGGAATGCCTCCCCGGCTCCCGGCACATGATCAGTGCATGCTCAGTCACGATATCAGTGCCTGCTCAGCCACGTGATCACTGACGGCACAGTCACGTGATCAGCGCCTCTCAGTCACGTGATCACCGTATGATAAACACGTGATCAGTGAACGACCAGCCACGTGATCACTGCATGCGCGGTCAGGTGGTCAGTTCCTGATCAGCCACCTGATCAGTGCGTGCACAGTCCCCTGATCAGCGCCTGTCAGTCACTGATCACTGCCTGATAAACACGTGATCAGTGCCCGAACAGCCACGTCATCAGTGCATGCGCAGTCACGTGATCAGTGCATGATAGCCACGTGATCAGTGCGTGCACAGTCCCATGATCAGCGCCTGTCAGTCACTGATCATTGCCTGATAAACACGTGATCAGTGCATGATGAGCCATGTGATCAGTGCCCGATCAGCCACGTCATCAGTGCATGCGCAGTCACGTCATCAGTGCATGATAGCCACGTGATCAGTGCATGCTCAGTCACGTGATCTGGACTTGATCAGCCACGTGATCAGTGCCTGCAGAGTCACGTGATCAGGGCCTGCTGAGCTGCGTGATTCCTGCCGGCTCATCTGCATTGACAATTGCCAGCTGAGCTGCGTGATTCCTGCCTGGTCACGTGCTTGATTATTGCCAGTTGAGCAGCATGATTCGTCACTGCTGAGCTCCATGCTTATTGCCTGCTGATTGCGTGGTTCGTGTCTGCTCAGCTCTTTGAGTATTGCCTCCTGAGGTCCCTGTTCGGTCGCCACCTGCCGGGGACCAGCCCCAACTGATCCAGGGTATTCGAAGGAGAGATGGCCTAGGCGACTATTTATATGCTAATCAGAGATGTCAAGAATAATAGTATGAGGAGAGCTCAGTAGGAAAATTCGGTGGAGAAAAGAGACTGAGTAGCTTGGTTTACGCGGAAGACCAATCAAACTTCAAGACAAGAAGTTTGCACCACTTACGTAGGCCGCAGGCGCCCTCTCGAATAGCGAAAGGTGCCTCACCCTAGACACCTTCTCGAGTGGGTCTTAGCAGCCCAGGCATAATTAGTAAGCGTGGTGGGTTCCGCGCTCCAGATGGAGACTCAGCTGGAAGTTAAAGGGAAGAATGACAAGGAACTTTATGAATTGGAGCTGTAAGTTAACTCTTTGACAGAGAGAGCGAGATGGTGGTGGGGGACAGCCCCCAGTGAAATCAGAGGTGAGAGCACAAAGCAATACAGTAGGCAGACTCCGGTTTTTTTGGGGGAGATGCTCGAGAATATCCGGGTGGACTCCTGAGGCTCGATCCCGCATTTGCGTATGCCGAGCCTCCTTCCTCATGACCTTTGTCCAGAGTGGAATGCCTCCCCGGCTCCCGGCACATGATCAGTGCATGCTCAGTCACGATATCAGTGCCTGCTCAGCCACGTGATCACTGACGGCACAGTCACGTGATCAGCGCCTCTCAGTCACGTGATCACCGTATGATAAACACGTGATCAGTGAACGACCAGCCACGTGATCACTGCATGCGCGGTCAGGTGGTCAGTTCCTGATCAGCCACCTGATCAGTGCGTGCACAGTCCCCTGATCAGCGCCTGTCAGTCACTGATCACTGCCTGATAAACACGTGATCAGTGCCCGAACAGCCACGTCATCAGTGCATGCGCAGTCACGTGATCAGTGCATGATAGCCACGTGATCAGTGCGTGCACAGTCCCATGATCAGCGCCTGTCAGTCACTGATCATTGCCTGATAAACACGTGATCAGTGCATGATGAGCCATGTGATCAGTGCCCGATCAGCCACGTCATCAGTGCATGCGCAGTCACGTCATCAGTGCATGATAGCCACGTGATCAGTGCATGCTCAGTCACGTGATCTGGACTTGATCAGCCACGTGATCAGTGCCTGCAGAGTCACGTGATCAGGGCCTGCTGAGCTGCGTGATTCCTGCCGGCTCATCTGCATGACAATTGCCAGCTGAGCTGCGTGATTCCTGTCGGCTCATCTGCTTGACAATTGCCAGCTGAGCTGCGTGATTCCTGCCTGGTCACGTGCTTGATTATTGCCAGTTGAGCAGCATGATTCGTCACTGCTGAGCTCCATGCTTATTGCCTGCTGATTGCGTGGTTCGTGTCTGCTCAGCTCTTTGAGTATTGCCTCCTGAGGTCCCTGTTCGGTCGCCACCTGCCGGGGACCAGCCCCAACTGATCCAGGGTATTCGAAGGAGAGATGGCCTAGGCGACTATTTATATGCTAATCAGAGATGTCAAGAATAATAGTATGAGGAGAGCTCAGTAGGAAAATTCGGTGGAGAAAAGAGACTGAGTAGCTTGGTTTACGCGGAAGACCAATCAAACTTCAAGACAAGAAGTTTGCACCACTTACGTAGGCCGCAGGCGCCCTCTCGAATAGCGAAAGGTGCCTCACCCTAGACACCTTCTCGAGTGGGTCTTAGCAGCCCAGGCATAATTAGTAAGCGTGGTGGGTTCCGCGCTCCAGATGGAGACTCAGCTGGAAGTTAAAGGGAAGAATGACAAGGAACTTTATGAATTGGAGCTGTAAGTTAACTCTTTGACAGAGAGAGCGAGATGGTGGTGGGGGACAGCCCCCAGTGAAATCAGAGGTGAGAGCACAAAGCAATACAGTAGGCAGACTCCGGTTTTTTGGGGGGAGATGCTCGAGAATATCCGGGTGGACTCCTGAGGCTCGATCCCGCATTTGCGTATGCCGAGCCTCCTTCCTCATGACCTTTGTCCAGAGTGGAATGCCTCCCCGGCTCCCGGCACATGATCAGTGCATGCTCAGTCACGATATCAGTGCCTGCTCAGCCACGTGATCACTGACGGCACAGTCACGTGATCAGCGCCTCTCAGTCACGTGATCACCGTATGATAAACACGTGATCAGTGAACGACCAGCCACGTGATCACTGCATGCGCGGTCAGGTGGTCAGTTCCTGATCAGCCACCTGATCAGTGCGTGCACAGTCCCCTGATCAGCGCCTGTCAGTCACTGATCACTGCCTGATAAACACGTGATCAGTGCCCGAACAGCCACGTCATCAGTGCATGCGCAGTCACGTGATCAGTGCATGATAGCCACGTGATCAGTGCGTGCACAGTCCCATGATCAGCGCCTGTCAGTCACTGATCATTGCCTGATAAACACGTGATCAGTGCATGATGAGCCATGTGATCAGTGCCCGATCAGCCACGTCATCAGTGCATGCGCAGTCACGTCATCAGTGCATGATAGCCACGTGATCAGTGCATGCTCAGTCACGTGATCTGGACTTGATCAGCCACGTGATCAGTGCCTGCAGAGTCACGTGATCAGGGCCTGCTGAGCTGCGTGATTCCTGCCGGCTCATCTGCTTGACAATTGCCAGCTGAGCTGCGTGATTCCTGCCTGGTCACGTGCTTGATTATTGCCAGTTGAGCAGCATGATTCGTCACTGCTGAGCTCCATGCTTATTGCCTGCTGATTGCGTGGTTCGTGTCTGCTCAGCTCTTTGAGTATTGCCTCCTGAGGTCCCTGTTCGGTCGCCACCTGCCGGGGACCAGCCCCAACTGATCCAGGGTATTCGAAGGAGAGATGGCCTAGGCGACTATTTATATGCTAATCAGAGATGTCAAGAATAATAGTATGAGGAGAGCTCAGTAGGAAAATTCGGTGGAGAAAAGAGACTGAGTAGCTTGGTTTACGCGGAAGACCAATCAAACTTCAAGACAAGAAGTTTGCACCACTTACGTAGGCCGCAGGCGCCCTCTCGAATAGCGAAAGGTGCCTCACCCTAGACACCTTCTCGAGTGGGTCTTAGCAGCCCAGGCATAATTAGTAAGCGTGGTGGGTTCCGCGCTCCAGATGGAGACTCAGCTGGAAGTTAAAGGGAAGAATGACAAGGAACTTTATGAATTGGAGCTGTAAGTTAACTCTTTGACAGAGAGAGCGAGATGGTGGTGGGGGACAGCCCCCAGTGAAATCAGAGGTGAGAGCACAAAGCAATACAGTAGGCAGACTCCGGTTTTTTTGGGGGAGATGCTCGAGAATATCCGGGTGGACTCCTGAGGCTCGATCCCGCATTTGCGTATGCCGAGCCTCCTTCCTCATGACCTTTGTCCAGAGTGGAATGCCTCCCCGGCTCCCGGCACATGATCAGTGCATGCTCAGTCACGATATCAGTGCCTGCTCAGCCACGTGATCACTGACGGCACAGTCACGTGATCAGCGCCTCTCAGTCACGTGATCACCGTATGATAAACACGTGATCAGTGAACGACCAGCCACGTGAT
Source organism: Bos javanicus (assembly GCF_032452875.1). Classification (NCBI taxonomy): domain Eukaryota; kingdom Metazoa; phylum Chordata; class Mammalia; order Artiodactyla; family Bovidae; genus Bos; species Bos javanicus. Next base: position 395,020 of record NW_026893709.1, read on the forward strand.
CACTGCATGCGCGGTCAGGTGGTCAGTTCCTGATCAGCCACCTGATCAGTGCGTGCACAGTCCCCTGATCAGCGCCTGTCAGTCACTGATCACTGCCTGATAAACACGTGATCAGTGCCCGAACAGCCACGTCATCAGTGCATGCGCAGTCACGTGATCAGTGCATGATAGCCACGTGATCAGTGCGTGCACAGTCCCATGATCAGCGCCTGTCAGTCACTGATCATTGCCTGATAAACACGTGATCAGTGCATGATGAGCCATGTGATCAGTGCCCGATCAGCCACGTCATCAGTGCATGCGCAGTCACGTCATCAGTGCATGATAGCCACGTGATCAGTGCATGCTCAGTCACGTGATCTGGACTTGATCAGCCACGTGATCAGTGCCTGCAGAGTCACGTGATCAGGGCCTGCTGAGCTGCGTGATTCCTGCCGGCTCATCTGCATGACAATTGCCATCTGAGCTGCGTGATTCCTGTCGGCTCATCTGCTTGACAATTGCCAGCTGAGCTGCGTGATTCCTGCCTGGTCACGTGCTTGATTATTGCCAGTTGAGCAGCATGATTCGTCACTGCTGAGCTCCATGCTTATTGCCTGCTGATTGCGTGGTTCGTGTCTGCTCAGCTCTTTGAGTATTGCCTCCTGAGGTCCCTGTTCGGTCGCCACCTGCCGGGGACCAGCCCCAACTGATCCAGGGTATTCGAAGGAGAGATGGCCTAGGCGACTATTTATATGCTAATCAGAGATGTCAAGAATAATAGTATGAGGAGAGCTCAGTAGGAAAATTCGGTGGAGAAAAGAGACTGAGTAGCTTGGTTTACGCGGAAGACCAATCAAACTTCAAGACAAGAAGTTTGCACCACTTACGTAGGCCGCAGGCGCCCTCTCGAATAGCGAAAGGTGCCTCACCCTAGACACCTTCTCGAGTGGGTCTTAGCAGCCCAGGCATAATTAGTAAGCGTGGTGGGTTCCGCGCTCCAGATGGAGACTCAGCTGGAAGTTAAAGGGAAGAATGACAAGGAACTTTATGAATTGGAGCTGTAAGTTAACTCTTTGACAGAGAGAGCGAGATGGTGGTGGGGGACAGCCCCCAGTGAAATCAGAGGTGAGAGCACAAAGCAATACAGTAGGCAGACTCCGGTTTTTGGGGGGGAGATGCTCGAGAATATCCGGGTGGACTCCTGAGGCTCGATCCCGCATTTGCGTATGCCGAGCCTCCTTCCTCATGACCTTTGTCCAGAGTGGAATGCCTCCCCGGCTCCCGGCACATGATCAGTGCATGCTCAGTCACGATATCAGTGCCTGCTCAGCCACGTGATCACTGACGGCACAGTCACGTGATCAGCGCCTCTCAGTCACGTGATCACCGTATGATAAACACGTGATCAGTGAACGACCAGCCACGTGATCACTGCATGCGCGGTCAGGTGGTCAGTTCCTGATCAGCCACCTGATCAGTGCGTGCACAGTCCCCTGATCAGCGCCTGTCAGTCACTGATCACTGCCTGATAAACACGTGATCAGTGCCCGAACAGCCACGTCATCAGTGCATGCGCAGTCACGTGATCAGTGCATGATAGCCACGTGATCAGTGCGTGCACAGTCCCATGATCAGCGCCTGTCAGTCACTGATCATTGCCTGATAAACACGTGATCAGTGCATGATGAGCCATGTGATCAGTGCCCGATCAGCCACGTCATCAGTGCATGCGCAGTCACGTCATCAGTGCATGATAGCCACGTGATCAGTGCATGCTCAGTCACGTGATCTGGACTTGATCAGCCACGTGATCAGTGCCTGCAGAGTCACGTGATCAGGGCCTGCTGAGCTGCGTGATTCCTGCCGGCTCATCTGCATGACAATTGCCAGCTGAGCTGCGTGATTCCTGTCGGCTCATCTGCTTGACAATTGCCAGCTGAGCTGCGTGATTCCTGCCTGGTCACGTGCTTGATTATTGCCAGTTGAGCAGCATGATTCGTCACTGCTGAGCTCCATGCTTATTGCCTGCTGATTGCGTGGTTCGTGTCTGCTCAGCTCTTTGAGTATTGCCTCCTGAGGTCCCTGTTCGGTCGCCACCTGCCGGGGACCAGCCCCAACTGATCCAGGGTATTCGAAGGAGAGATGGCCTAGGCGACTATTTATATGCTAATCAGAGATGTCAAGAATAATAGTATGAGGAGAGCTCAGTAGGAAAATTCGGTGGAGAAAAGAGACTGAGTAGCTTGGTTTACGCGGAAGACCAATCAAACTTCAAGACAAGAAGTTTGCACCACTTACGTAGGCCGCAGGCGCCCTCTCGAATAGCGAAAGGTGCCTCACCCTAGACACCTTCTCGAGTGGGTCTTAGCAGCCCAGGCATAATTAGTAAGCGTGGTGGGTTCCGCGCTCCAGATGGAGACTCAGCTGGAAGTTAAAGGGAAGAATGACAAGGAACTTTATGAATTGGAGCTGTAAGTTAACTCTTTGACAGAGAGAGCGAGATGGTGGTGGGGGACAGCCCCCAGTGAAATCAGAGGTGAGAGCACAAAGCAATACAGTAGGCAGACTCCGGTTTTTTTGGGGGGAGATGCTCGAGAATATCCGGGTGGACTCCTGAGGCTCGATCCCGCATTTGCGTATGCCGAGCCTCCTTCCTCATGACCTTTGTCCAGAGTGGAATGCCTCCCCGGCTCCCGGCACATGATCAGTGCATGCTCAGTCACGATATCAGTGCCTGCTCAGCCACGTGATCACTGACGGCACAGTCACGTGATCAGCGCCTCTCAGTCACGTGATCACCGTATGATAAACACGTGATCAGTGAACGACCAGCCACGTGATCACTGCATGCGCGGTCAGGTGGTCAGTTCCTGATCAGCCACCTGATCAGTGCGTGCACAGTCCCCTGATCAGCGCCTGTCAGTCACTGATCACTGCCTGATAAACACGTGATCAGTGCCCGAACAGCCACGTCATCAGTGCATGCGCAGTCACGTGATCAGTGCATGATAGCCACGTGATCAGTGCGTGCACAGTCCCATGATCAGCGCCTGTCAGTCACTGATCATTGCCTGATAAACACGTGATCAGTGCATGATGAGCCATGTGATCAGTGCCCGATCAGCCACGTCATCAGTGCATGCGCAGTCACGTCATCAGTGCATGATAGCCACGTGATCAGTGCATGCTCAGTCACGTGATCTGGACTTGATCAGCCACGTGATCAGTGCCTGCAGAGTCACGTGATCAGGGCCTGCTGAGCTGCGTGATTCCTGCCGGCTCATCTGCATGACAATTGCCAGCTGAGCTGCGTGATTCCTGCCTGGTCACGTGCTTGATTATTGCCAGTTGAGCAGCATGATTCGTCACTGCTGAGCTCCATGCTTATTGCCTGCTGATTGCGTGGTTCGTGTCTGCTCAGCTCTTTGAGTATTGCCTCCTGAGGTCCCTGTTCGGTCGCCACCTGCCGGGGACCAGCCCCAACTGATCCAGGGTATTCGAAGGAGAGATGGCCTAGGCGACTATTTATATGCTAATCAGAGATGTCAAGAATAATAGTATGAGGAGAGCTCAGTAGGAAAATTCGGTGGAGAAAAGAGACTGAGTAGCTTGGTTTACGCGGAAGACCAATCAAACTTCAAGACAAGAAGTTTGCACCACTTACGTAGGCCGCAGGCGCCCTCTCGAATAGCGAAAGGTGCCTCACCCTAGACACCTTCTCGAGTGGGTCTTAGCAGCCCAGGCATAATTAGTAAGCGTGGTGGGTTCCGCGCTCCAGATGGAGACTCAGCTGGAAGTTAAAGGGAAGAATGACAAGGAACTTTATGAATTGGAGCTGTAAGTTAACTCTTTGACAGAGAGAGCGAGATGGTGGTGGGGGACAGCCCCCAGTGAAATCAGAGGTGAGAGCACAAAGCAATACAGTAGGCAGACTCCGGTTTTTTTGGGGGAGATGCTCGAGAATATCCGGGTGGACTCCTGAGGCTCGATCCCGCATTTGCGTATGCCGAGCCTCCTTCCTCATGACCTTTGTCCAGAGTGGAATGCCTCCCCGGCTCCCGGCACATGATCAGTGCATGCTCAGTCACGATATCAGTGCCTGCTCAGCCACGTGATCACTGACGGCACAGTCACGTGATCAGCGCCTCTCAGTCACGTGATCACCGTATGATAAACACGTGATCAGTGAACGACCAGCCACGTGATCACTGCATGCGCGGTCAGGTGGTCAGTTCCTGATCAGCCACCTGATCAGTGCGTGCACAGTCCCCTGATCAGCGCCTGTCAGTCACTGATCACTGCCTGATAAACACGTGATCAGTGCCCGAACAGCCACGTCATCAGTGCATGCGCAGTCACGTGATCAGTGCATGATAGCCACGTGATCAGTGCGTGCACAGTCCCATGATCAGCGCCTGTCAGTCACTGATCATTGCCTGATAAACACGTGATCAGTGCATGATGAGCCATGTGATCAGTGCCCGATCAGCCACGTCATCAGTGCATGCGCAGTCACGTCATCAGTGCATGATAGCCACGTGATCAGTGCATGCTCAGTCACGTGATCTGGACTTGATCAGCCACGTGATCAGTGCCTGCAGAGTCACGTGATCAGGGCCTGCTGAGCTGCGTGATTCCTGCCGGCTCATCTGCATGACAATTGCCATCTGAGCTGCGTGATTCCTGTCGGCTCATCTGCTTGACAATTGCCAGCTGAGCTGCGTGATTCCTGCCTGGTCACGTGCTTGATTATTGCCAGTTGAGCAGCATGATTCGTCACTGCTGAGCTCCATGCTTATTGCCTGCTGATTGCGTGGTTCGTGTCTGCTCAGCTCTTTGAGTATTGCCTCCTGAGGTCCCTGTTCGGTCGCCACCTGCCGGGGACCAGCCCCAACTGATCCAGGGTATTCGAAGGAGAGATGGCCTAGGCGACTATTTATATGCTAATCAGAGATGTCAAGAATAATAGTATGAGGAGAGCTCAGTAGGAAAATTCGGTGGAGAAAAGAGACTGAGTAGCTTGGTTTACGCGGAAGACCAATCAAACTTCAAGACAAGAAGTTTGCACCACTTACGTAGGCCGCAGGCGCCCTCTCGAATAGCGAAAGGTGCCTCACCCTAGACACCTTCTCGAGTGGGTCTTAGCAGCCCAGGCATAATTAGTAAGCGTGGTGGGTTCCGCGCTCCAGATGGAGACTCAGCTGGAAGTTAAAGGGAAGAATGACAAGGAACTTTATGAATTGGAGCTGTAAGTTAACTCTTTGACAGAGAGAGCGAGATGGTGGTGGGGGACAGCCCCCAGTGAAATCAGAGGTGAGAGCACAAAGCAATACAGTAGGCAGACTCCGGTTTTTTGGGGGGAGATGCTCGAGAATATCCGGGTGGACTCCTGAGGCTCGATCCCGCATTTGCGTATGCCGAGCCTCCTTCCTCATGACCTTTGTCCAGAGTGGAATGCCTCCCCGGCTCCCGGCACATGATCAGTGCATGCTCAGTCACGATATCAGTGCCTGCTCAGCCACGTGATCACTGACGGCACAGTCACGTGATCAGCGCCTCTCAGTCACGTGATCACCGTATGATAAACACGTGATCAGTGAACGACCAGCCACGTGATCACTGCATGCGCGGTCAGGTGGTCAGTTCCTGATCAGCCACCTGATCAGTGCGTGCACAGTCCCCTGATCAGCGCCTGTCAGTCACTGATCACTGCCTGATAAACACGTGATCAGTGCCCGAACAGCCACGTCATCAGTGCATGCGCAGTCACGTGATCAGTGCATGATAGCCACGTGATCAGTGCGTGCACAGTCCCATGATCAGCGCCTGTCAGTCACTGATCATTGCCTGATAAACACGTGATCAGTGCATGATGAGCCATGTGATCAGTGCCCGATCAGCCACGTCATCAGTGCATGCGCAGTCACGTCATCAGTGCATGATAGCCACGTGATCAGTGCATGCTCAGTCACGTGATCTGGACTTGATCAGCCACGTGATCAGTGCCTGCAGAGTCACGTGATCAGGGCCTGCTGAGCTGCGTGATTCCTGCCGGCTCATCTGCATGACAATTGCCATCTGAGCTGCGTGATTCCTGTCGGCTCATCTGCTTGACAATTGCCAGCTGAGCTGCGTGATTCCTGCCTGGTCACGTGCTTGATTATTGCCAGTTGAGCAGCATGATTCGTCACTGCTGAGCTCCATGCTTATTGCCTGCTGATTGCGTGGTTCGTGTCTGCTCAGCTCTTTGAGTATTGCCTCCTGAGGTCCCTGTTCGGTCGCCACCTGCCGGGGACCAGCCCCAACTGATCCAGGGTATTCGAAGGAGAGATGGCCTAGGCGACTATTTATATGCTAATCAGAGATGTCAAGAATAATAGTATGAGGAGAGCTCAGTAGGAAAATTCGGTGGAGAAAAGAGACTGAGTAGCTTGGTTTACGCGGAAGACCAATCAAACTTCAAGACAAGAAGTTTGCACCACTTACGTAGGCCGCAGGCGCCCTCTCGAATAGCGAAAGGTGCCTCACCCTAGACACCTTCTCGAGTGGGTCTTAGCAGCCCAGGCATAATTAGTAAGCGTGGTGGGTTCCGCGCTCCAGATGGAGACTCAGCTGGAAGTTAAAGGGAAGAATGACAAGGAACTTTATGAATTGGAGCTGTAAGTTAACTCTTTGACAGAGAGAGCGAGATGGTGGTGGGGGACAGCCCCCAGTGAAATCAGAGGTGAGAGCACAAAGCAATACAGTAGGCAGACTCCGGTTTTTTGGGGGGAGATGCTCGAGAATATCCGGGTGGACTCCTGAGGCTCGATCCCGCATTTGCGTATGCCGAGCCTCCTTCCTCATGACCTTTGTCCAGAGTGGAATGCCTCCCCGGCTCCCGGCACATGATCAGTGCATGCTCAGTCACGATATCAGTGCCTGCTCAGCCACGTGATCACTGACGGCACAGTCACGTGATCAGCGCCTCTCAGTCACGTGATCACCGTATGATAAACACGTGATCAGTGAACGACCAGCCACGTGATCACTGCATGCGCGGTCAGGTGGTCAGTTCCTGATCAGCCACCTGATCAGTGCGTGCACAGTCCCCTGATCAGCGCCTGTCAGTCACTGATCACTGCCTGATAAACACGTGATCAGTGCCCGAACAGCCACGTCATCAGTGCATGCGCAGTCACGTGATCAGTGCATGATAGCCACGTGATCAGTGCGTGCACAGTCCCATGATCAGCGCCTGTCAGTCACTGATCATTGCCTGATAAACACGTGATCAGTGCATGATGAGCCATGTGATCAGTGCCCGATCAGCCACGTCATCAGTGCATGCGCAGTCACGTCATCAGTGCATGATAGCCACGTGATCAGTGCATGCTCAGTCACGTGATCTGGACTTGATCAGCCACGTGATCAGTGCCTGCAGAGTCACGTGATCAGGGCCTGCTGAGCTGCGTGATTCCTGCCGGCTCATCTGCATGACAATTGCCATCTGAGCTGCGTGATTCCTGTCGGCTCATCTGCTTGACAATTGCCAGCTGAGCTGCGTGATTCCTGCCTGGTCACGTGCTTGATTATTGCCAGTTGAGCAGCATGATTCGTCACTGCTGAGCTCCATGCTTATTGCCTGCTGATTGCGTGGTTCGTGTCTGCTCAGCTCTTTGAGTATTGCCTCCTGAGGTCCCTGTTCGGTCGCCACCTGCCGGGGACCAGCCCCAACTGATCCAGGGTATTCGAAGGAGAGATGGCCTAGGCGACTATTTATATGCTAATCAGAGATGTCAAGAATAATAGTATGAGGAGAGCTCAGTAGGAAAATTCGGTGGAGAAAAGAGACTGAGTAGCTTGGTTTACGCGGAAGACCAATCAAACTTCAAGACAAGAAGTTTGCACCACTTACGTAGGCCGCAGGCGCCCTCTCGAATAGCGAAAGGTGCCTCACCCTAGACACCTTCTCGAGTGGGTCTTAGCAGCCCAGGCATAATTAGTAAGCGTGGTGGGTTCCGCGCTCCAGATGGAGACTCAGCTGGAAGTTAAAGGGAAGAATGACAAGGAACTTTATGAATTGGAGCTGTAAGTTAACTCTTTGACAGAGAGAGCGAGATGGTGGTGGGGGACAGCCCCCAGTGAAATCAGAGGTGAGAGCACAAAGCAATACAGTAGGCAGACTCCGGTTTTTTTGGGGGGAGATGCTCGAGAATATCCGGGTGGACTCCTGAGGCTCGATCCCGCATTTGCGTATGCCGAGCCTCCTTCCTCATGACCTTTGTCCAGAGTGGAATGCCTCCCCGGCTCCCGGCACATGATCAGTGCATGCTCAGTCACGATATCAGTGCCTGCTCAGCCACGTGATCACTGACGGCACAGTCACGTGATCAGCGCCTCTCAGTCACGTGATCACCGTATGATAAACACGTGATCAGTGAACGACCAGCCACGTGATCACTGCATGCGCGGTCAGGTGGTCAGTTCCTGATCAGCCACCTGATCAGTGCGTGCACAGTCCCCTGATCAGCGCCTGTCAGTCACTGATCACTGCCTGATAAACACGTGATCAGTGCCCGAACAGCCACGTCATCAGTGCATGCGCAGTCACGTGATCAGTGCATGATAGCCACGTGATCAGTGCGTGCACAGTCCCATGATCAGCGCCTGTCAGTCACTGATCATTGCCTGATAAACACGTGATCAGTGCATGATGAGCCATGTGATCAGTGCCCGATCAGCCACGTCATCAGTGCATGCGCAGTCACGTCATCAGTGCATGATAGCCACGTGATCAGTGCATGCTCAGTCACGTGATCTGGACTTGATCAGCCACGTGATCAGTGCCTGCAGAGTCACGTGATCAGGGCCTGCTGAGCTGCGTGATTCCTGCCGGCTCATCTGCATGACAATTGCCAGCTGAGCTGCGTGATTCCTGTCGGCTCATCTGCTTGACAATTGCCAGCTGAGCTGCGTGATTCCTGCCTGGTCACGTGCTTGATTATTGCCAGTTGAGCAGCATGATTCGTCACTGCTGAGCTCCATGCTTATTGCCTGCTGATTGCGTGGTTCGTGTCTGCTCAGCTCTTTGAGTATTGCCTCCTGAGGTCCCTGTTCGGTCGCCACCTGCCGGGGACCAGCCCCAACTGATCCAGGGTATTCGAAGGAGAGATGGCCTAGGCGACTATTTATATGCTAATCAGAGATGTCAAGAATAATAGTATGAGGAGAGCTCAGTAGGAAAATTCGGTGGAGAAAAGAGACTGAGTAGCTTGGTTTACGCGGAAGACCAATCAAACTTCAAGACAAGAAGTTTGCACCACTTACGTAGGCCGCAGGCGCCCTCTCGAATAGCGAAAGGTGCCTCACCCTAGACACCTTCTCGAGTGGGTCTTAGCAGCCCAGGCATAATTAGTAAGCGTGGTGGGTTCCGCGCTCCAGATGGAGACTCAGCTGGAAGTTAAAGGGAAGAATGACAAGGAACTTTATGAATTGGAGCTGTAAGTTAACTCTTTGACAGAGAGAGCGAGATGGTGGTGGGGGACAGCCCCCAGTGAAATCAGAGGTGAGAGCACAAAGCAATACAGTAGGCAGACTCCGGTTTTTTGGGGGAGATGCTCGAGAATATCCGGGTGGACTCCTGAGGCTCGATCCCGCATTTGCGTATGCCGAGCCTCCTTCCTCATGACCTTTGTCCAGAGTGGAATGCCTCCCCGGCTCCCGGCACATGATCAGTGCATGCTCAGTCACGATATCAGTGCCTGCTCAGCCACGTGATCACTGACGGCACAGTCACGTGATCAGCGCCTCTCAGTCACGTGATCACCGTATGATAAACACGTGATCAGTGAACGACCAGCCACGTGATCACTGCATGCGCGGTCAGGTGGTCAGTTCCTGATCAGCCACCTGATCAGTGCGTGCACAGTCCCCTGATCAGCGCCTGTCAGTCACTGATCACTGCCTGATAAACACGTGATCAGTGCCCGAACAGCCACGTCATCAGTGCATGCGCAGTCACGTGATCAGTGCATGATAGCCACGTGATCAGTGCGTGCACAGTCCCATGATCAGCGCCTGTCAGTCACTGATCATTGCCTGATAAACACGTGATCAGTGCATGATGAGCCATGTGATCAGTGCCCGATCAGCCACGTCATCAGTGCATGCGCAGTCACGTCATCAGTGCATGATAGCCACGTGATCAGTGCATGCTCAGTCACGTGATCTGGACTTGATCAGCCACGTGATCAGTGCCTGCAGAGTCACGTGATCAGGGCCTGCTGAGCTGCGTGATTCCTGACGGCTCATCTGCTTGACAATTGCCAGCTGAGCTGCGTGATTCCTGCCTGGTCACGTGCTTGATTATTGCCAGTTGAGCAGCATGATTCGTCACTGCTGAGCTCCATGCTTATTGCCTGCTGATTGCGTGGTTCGTGTCTGCTCAGCTCTTTGAGTATTGCCTCCTGAGGTCCCTGTTCGGTCGCCACCTGCCGGGGACCAGCCCCAACTGATCCAGGGTATTCGAAGGAGAGATGGCCTAGGCGACTATTTATATGCTAATCAGAGATGTCAAGAATAATAGTATGAGGAGAGCTCAGTAGGAAAATTCGGTGGAGAAAAGAGACTGAGTAGCTTGGTTTACGCGGAAGACCAATCAAACTTCAAGACAAGAAGTTTGCACCACTTACGTAGGCCGCAGGCGCCCTCTCGAATAGCGAAAGGTGCCTCACCCTAGACACCTTCTCGAGTGGGTCTTAGCAGCCCAGGCATAATTAGTAAGCGTGGTGGGTTCCGCGCTCCAGATGGAGACTCAGCTGGAAGTTAAAGGGAAGAATGACAAGGAACTTTATGAATTGGAGCTGTAAGTTAACTCTTTGACAGAGAGAGCGAGATGGTGGTGGGGGACAGCCCCCAGTGAAATCAGAGGTGAGAGCACAAAGCAATACAGTAGGCAGACTCCGGTTTTTTTGGGGGAGATGCTCGAGAATATCCGGGTGGACTCCTGAGGCTCGATCCCGCATTTGCGTATGCCGAGCCTCCTTCCTCATGACCTTTGTCCAGAGTGGAATGCCTCCCCGGCTCCCGGCACATGATCAGTGCATGCTCAGTCACGATATCAGTGCCTGCTCAGCCACGTGATCACTGACGGCACAGTCACGTGATCAGCGCCTCTCAGTCACGTGATCACCGTATGATAAACACGTGATCAGTGAACGACCAGCCACGTGATCACTGCATGCGCGGTCAGGTGGTCAGTTCCTGATCAGCCACCTGATCAGTGCGTGCACAGTCCCCTGATCAGCGCCTGTCAGTCACTGATCACTGCCTGATAAACACGTGATCAGTGCCCGAACAGCCACGTCATCAGTGCATGCGCAGTCACGTGATCAGTGCATGATAGCCACGTGATCAGTGCGTGCACAGTCCCATGATCAGCGCCTGTCAGTCACTGATCATTGCCTGATAAACACGTGATCAGTGCATGATGAGCCATGTGATCAGTGCCCGATCAGCCACGTCATCAGTGCATGCGCAGTCACGTCATCAGTGCATGATAGCCACGTGATCAGTGCATGCTCAGTCACGTGATCTGGACTTGATCAGCCACGTGATCAGTGCCTGCAGAGTCACGTGATCAGGGCCTGCTGAGCTGCGTGATTCCTGCCGGCACATCTGCATGACAATTGCCAGCTGAGCTGCGTGATTCCTGCCTGGTCACGTGCTTGATTATTGCCAGTTGAGCAGCATGATTCGTCACTGCTGAGCTCCATGCTTATTGCCTGCTGATTGCGTGGTTCGTGTCTGCTCAGCTCTTTGAGTATTGCCTCCTGAGGTCCCTGTTCGGTCGCCACCTGCCGGGGACCAGCCCCAACTGATCCAGGGTATTCGAAGGAGAGATGGCCTAGGCGACTATTTATATGCTAATCAGAGATGTCAAGAATAATAGTATGAGGAGAGCTCAGTAGGAAAATTCGGTGGAGAAAAGAGACTGAGTAGCTTGGTTTACGCGGAAGACCAATCAAACTTCAAGACAAGAAGTTTGCACCACTTACGTAGGCCGCAGGCGCCCTCTCGAATAGCGAAAGGTGCCTCACCCTAGACACCTTCTCGAGTGGGTCTTAGCAGCCCAGGCATAATTAGTAAGCGTGGTGGGTTCCGCGCTCCAGATGGAGACTCAGCTGGAAGTTAAAGGGAAGAATGAAAAGGAACTTTATGAATTGGAGCTGTAAGTTAACTCTTTGACAGAGAGAGCGAGATGGTGGTGGGGGACAGCCCCCAGTGAAATCAGAGGTGAGAGCACAAAGCAATACAGTAGGCAGACTCCGGTTTTTTTGGGGGGAGATGCTCGAGAATATCCGGGTGGACTCCTGAGGCTCGATCCCGCATTTGCGTATGCCGAGCCTCCTTCCTCATGACCTTTGTCCAGAGTGGAATGCCTCCCCGGCTCCCGGCACATGATCAGTGCATGCTCAGTCACGATATCAGTGCCTGCTCAGCCACGTGATCACTGACGGCACAGTCACGTGATCAGCGCCTCTCAGTCACGTGATCACCGTATGATAAACACGTGATCAGTGAACGACCAGCCACGTGATCACTGCATGCGCGGTCAGGTGGTCAGTTCCTGATCAGCCACCTGATCAGTGCGTGCACAGTCCCCTGATCAGCGCCTGTCAGTCACTGATCACTGCCTGATAAACACGTGATCAGTGCCCGAACAGCCACGTCATCAGTGCATGCGCAGTCACGTGATCAGTGCATGATAGCCACGTGATCAGTGCGTGCACAGTCCCATGATCAGCGCCTGTCAGTCACTGATCATTGCCTGATAAACACGTGATCAGTGCATGATGAGCCATGTGATCAGTGCCCGATCAGCCACGTCATCAGTGCATGCGCAGTCACGTCATCAGTGCATGATAGCCACGTGATCAGTGCATGCTCAGTCACGTGATCTGGACTTGATCAGCCACGTGATCAGTGCCTGCAGAGTCACGTGATCAGGGCCTGCTGAGCTGCGTGATTCCTGCCGGCTCATCTGCATTGACAATTGCCAGCTGAGCTGCGTGATTCCTGCCTGGTCACGTGCTTGATTATTGCCAGTTGAGCAGCATGATTCGTCACTGCTGAGCTCCATGCTTATTGCCTGCTGATTGCGTGGTTCGTGTCTGCTCAGCTCTTTGAGTATTGCCTCCTGAGGTCCCTGTTCGGTCGCCACCTGCCGGGGACCAGCCCCAACTGATCCAGGGTATTCGAAGGAGAGATGGCCTAGGCGACTATTTATATGCTAATCAGAGATGTCAAGAATAATAGTATGAGGAGAGCTCAGTAGGAAAATTCGGTGGAGAAAAGAGACTGAGTAGCTTGGTTTACGCGGAAGACCAATCAAACTTCAAGACAAGAAGTTTGCACCACTTACGTAGGCCGCAGGCGCCCTCTCGAATAGCGAAAGGTGCCTCACCCTAGACACCTTCTCGAGTGGGTCTTAGCAGCCCAGGCATAATTAGTAAGCGTGGTGGGTTCCGCGCTCCAGATGGAGACTCAGCTGGAAGTTAAAGGGAAGAATGACAAGGAACTTTATGAATTGGAGCTGTAAGTTAACTCTTTGACAGAGAGAGCGAGATGGTGGTGGGGGACAGCCCCCAGTGAAATCAGAGGTGAGAGCACAAAGCAATACAGTAGGCAGACTCCGGTTTTTTTGGGGGGAGATGCTCGAGAATATCCGGGTGGACTCCTGAGGCTCGATCCCGCATTTGCGTATGCCGAGCCTCCTTCCTCATGACCTTTGTCCAGAGTGGAATGCCTCCCCGGCTCCCGGCACATGATCAGTGCATGCTCAGTCACGATATCAGTGCCTGCTCAGCCACGTGATCACTGACGGCACAGTCACGTGATCAGCGCCTCTCAGTCACGTGATCACCGTATGATAAACACGTGATCAGTGAACGACCAGCCACGTGATCACTGCATGCGCGGTCAGGTGGTCAGTTCCTGATCAGCCACCTGATCAGTGCGTGCACAGTCCCCTGATCAGCGCCTGTCAGTCACTGATCACTGCCTGATAAACACGTGATCAGTGCCCGAACAGCCACGTCATCAGTGCATGCGCAGTCACGTGATCAGTGCATGATAGCCACGTGATCAGTGCGTGCACAGTCCCATGATCAGCGCCTGTCAGTCACTGATCATTGCCTGATAAACACGTGATCAGTGCATGATGAGCCATGTGATCAGTGCCCGATCAGCCACGTCATCAGTGCATGCGCAGTCACGTCATCAGTGCATGATAGCCACGTGATCAGTGCATGCTCAGTCACGTGATCTGGACTTGATCAGCCACGTGATCAGTGCCTGCAGAGTCACGTGATCAGGGCCTGCTGAGCTGCGTGATTCCTGTCGGCTCATCTGCTTGACAATTGCCAGCTGAGCTGCGTGATTCCTGCCTGGTCACGTGCTTGATTATTGCCAGTTGAGCAGCATGATTCGTCACTGCTGAGCTCCATGCTTATTGCCTGCTGATTGCGTGGTTCGTGTCTGCTCAGCTCTTTGAGTATTGCCTCCTGAGGTCCCTGTTCGGTCGCCACCTGCCGGGGACCAGCCCCAACTGATCCAGGGTATTCGAAGGAGAGATGGCCTAGGCGACTATTTATATGCTAATCAGAGATGTCAAGAATAATAGTATGAGGAGAGCTCAGTAGGAAAATTCGGTGGAGAAAAGAGACTGAGTAGCTTGGTTTACGCGGAAGACCAATCAAACTTCAAGACAAGAAGTTTGCACCACTTACGTAGGCCGCAGGCGCCCTCTCGAATAGCGAAAGGTGCCTCACCCTAGACACCTTCTCGAGTGGGTCTTAGCAGCCCAGGCATAATTAGTAAGCGTGGTGGGTTCCGCGCTCCAGATGGAGACTCAGCTGGAAGTTAAAGGGAAGAATGACAAGGAACTTTATGAATTGGAGCTGTAAGTTAACTCTTTGACAGAGAGAGCGAGATGGTGGTGGGGGACAGCCCCCAGTGAAATCAGAGGTGAGAGCACAAAGCAATACAGTAGGCAGACTCCGGTTTTTTTGGGGGAGATGCTCGAGAATATCCGGGTGGACTCCTGAGGCTCGATCCCGCATTTGCGTATGCCGAGCCTCCTTCCTCATGACCTTTGTCCAGAGTGGAATGCCTCCCCGGCTCCCGGCACATGATCAGTGCATGCTCAGTCACGATATCAGTGCCTGCTCAGCCACGTGATCACTGACGGCACAGTCACGTGATCAGCGCCTCTCAGTCACGTGATCACCGTATGATAAACACGTGATCAGTGAACGACCAGCCACGTGATCACTGCATGCGCGGTCAGGTGGTCAGTTCCTGATCAGCCACCTGATCAGTGCGTGCACAGTCCCCTGATCAGCGCCTGTCAGTCACTGATCACTGCCTGATAAACACGTGATCAGTGCCCGAACAGCCACGTCATCAGTGCATGCGCAGTCACGTGATCAGTGCATGATAGCCACGTGATCAGTGCGTGCACAGTCCCATGATCAGCGCCTGTCAGTCACTGATCATTGCCTGATAAACACGTGATCAGTGCATGATGAGCCATGTGATCAGTGCCCGATCAGCCACGTCATCAGTGCATGCGCAGTCACGTCATCAGTGCATGATAGCCACGTGATCAGTGCATGCTCAGTCACGTGATCTGGACTTGATCAGCCACGTGATCAGTGCCTGCAGAGTCACGTGATCAGGGCCTGCTGAGCTGCGTGATTCCTGCCGGCTCATCTGCATGACAATTGCCATCTGAGCTGCGTGATTCCTGTCGGCTCATCTGCTTGACAATTGCCAGCTGAGCTGCGTGATTCCTGCCTGGTCACGTGCTTGATTATTGCCAGTTGAGCAGCATGATTCGTCACTGCTGAGCTCCATGCTTATTGCCTGCTGATTGCGTGGTTCGTGTCTGCTCAGCTCTTTGAGTATTGCCTCCTGAGGTCCCTGTTCGGTCGCCACCTGCCGGGGACCAGCCCCAACTGATCCAGGGTATTCGAAGGAGAGATGGCCTAGGCGACTATTTATATGCTAATCAGAGATGTCAAGAATAATAGTATGAGGAGAGCTCAGTAGGAAAATTCGGTGGAGAAAAGAGACTGAGTAGCTTGGTTTACGCGGAAGACCAATCAAACTTCAAGACAAGAAGTTTGCACCACTTACGTAGGCCGCAGGCGCCCTCTCGAATAGCGAAAGGTGCCTCACCCTAGACACCTTCTCGAGTGGGTCTTAGCAGCCCAGGCATAATTAGTAAGCGTGGTGGGTTCCGCGCTCCAGATGGAGACTCAGCTGGAAGTTAAAGGGAAGAATGACAAGGAACTTTATGAATTGGAGCTGTAAGTTAACTCTTTGACAGAGAGAGCGAGATGGTGGTGGGGGACAGCCCCCAGTGAAATCAGAGGTGAGAGCACAAAGCAATACAGTAGGCAGACTCCGGTTTTTTGGGGGGAGATGCTCGAGAATATCCGGGTGGACTCCTGAGGCTCGATCCCGCATTTGCGTATGCCGAGCCTCCTTCCTCATGACCTTTGTCCAGAGTGGAATGCCTCCCCGGCTCCCGGCACATGATCAGTGCATGCTCAGTCACGATATCAGTGCCTGCTCAGCCACGTGATCACTGACGGCACAGTCACGTGATCAGCGCCTCTCAGTCACGTGATCACCGTATGATAAACACGTGATCAGTGAACGACCAGCCACGTGATCACTGCATGCGCGGTCAGGTGGTCAGTTCCTGATCAGCCACCTGATCAGTGCGTGCACAGTCCCCTGATCAGCGCCTGTCAGTCACTGATCACTGCCTGATAAACACGTGATCAGTGCCCGAACAGCCACGTCATCAGTGCATGCGCAGTCACGTGATCAGTGCATGATAGCCACGTGATCAGTGCGTGCACAGTCCCATGATCAGCGCCTGTCAGTCACTGATCATTGCCTGATAAACACGTGATCAGTGCATGATGAGCCATGTGATCAGTGCCCGATCAGCCACGTCATCAGTGCATGCGCAGTCACGTCATCAGTGCATGATAGCCACGTGATCAGTGCATGCTCAGTCACGTGATCTGGACTTGATCAGCCACGTGATCAGTGCCTGCAGAGTCACGTGATCAGGGCCTGCTGAGCTGCGTGATTCCTGCCGGCTCATCTGCATGACAATTGCCAGCTGAGCTGCGTGATTCCTGTCGGCTCATCTGCTTGACAATTGCCAGCTGAGCTGCGTGATTCCTGCCTGGTCACGTGCTTGATTATTGCCAGTTGAGCAGCATGATTCGTCACTGCTGAGCTCCATGCTTATTGCCTGCTGATTGCGTGGTTCGTGTCTGCTCAGCTCTTTGAGTATTGCCTCCTGAGGTCCCTGTTCGGTCGCCACCTGCCGGGGACCAGCCCCAACTGATCCAGGGTATTCGAAGGAGAGATGGCCTAGGCGACTATTTATATGCTAATCAGAGATGTCAAGAATAATAGTATGAGGAGAGCTCAGTAGGAAAATTCGGTGGAGAAAAGAGACTGAGTAGCTTGGTTTACGCGGAAGACCAATCAAACTTCAAGACAAGAAGTTTGCACCACTTACGTAGGCCGCAGGCGCCCTCTCGAATAGCGAAAGGTGCCTCACCCTAGACACCTTCTCGAGTGGGTCTTAGCAGCCCAGGCATAATTAGTAAGCGTGGTGGGTTCCGCGCTCCAGATGGAGACTCAGCTGGAAGTTAAAGGGAAGAATGACAAGGAACTTTATGAATTGGAGCTGTAAGTTAACTCTTTGACAGAGAGAGCGAGATGGTGGTGGGGGACAGCCCCCAGTGAAATCAGAGGTGAGAGCACAAAGCAATACAGTAGGCAGACTCCGGTTTTTTTGGGGGAGATGCTCGAGAATATCCGGGTGGACTCCTGAGGCTCGATCCCGCATTTGCGTATGCCGAGCCTCCTTCCTCATGACCTTTGTCCAGAGTGGAATGCCTCCCCGGCTCCCGGCACATGATCAGTGCATGCTCAGTCACGATATCAGTGCCTGCTCAGCCACGTGATCACTGACGGCACAGTCACGTGATCAGCGCCTCTCAGTCACGTGATCACCGTATGATAATCACGTGATCAGTGAACGACCAGCCACGTGATCACTGCATGCGCGGTCAGGTGGTCAGTTCCTGATCAGCCACCTGATCAGTGCGTGCACAGTCCCCTGATCAGCGCCTGTCAGTCACTGATCACTGCCTGATAAACACGTGATCAGTGCCCGAACAGCCACGTCATCAGTGCATGCGCAGTCACGTGATCAGTGCATGATAGCCACGTGATCAGTGCGTGCACAGTCCCATGATCAGCGCCTGTCAGTCACTGATCATTGCCTGATAAACACGTGATCAGTGCATGATGAGCCATGTGATCAGTGCCCGATCAGCCACGTCATCAGTGCATGCGCAGTCACGTCATCAGTGCATGATAGCCACGTGATCAGTGCATGCTCAGTCACGTGATCTGGACTTGATCAGCCACGTGATCAGTGCCTGCAGAGTCACGTGATCAGGGCCTGCTGAGCTGCGTGATTCCTGCCGGCTCATCTGCATGACAATTGGCAGCTGAGCTGCGTGATTCCTGCCTGGTCACGTGCTTGATTATTGCCAGTTGAGCAGCATGATTCGTCACTGCTGAGCTCCATGCTTATTGCCTGCTGATTGCGTGGTTCGTGTCTGCTCAGCTCTTTGAGTATTGCCTCCTGAGGTCCCTGTTCGGTCGCCACCTGCCGGGGACCAGCCCCAACTGATCCAGGGTATTCGAAGGAGAGATGGCCTAGGCGACTATTTATATGCTAATCAGAGATGTCAAGAATAATAGTATGAGGAGAGCTCAGTAGGAAAATTCGGTGGAGAAAAGAGACTGAGTAGCTTGGTTTACGCGGAAGACCAATCAAACTTCAAGACAAGAAGTTTGCACCACTTACGTAGGCCGCAGGCGCCCTCTCGAATAGCGAAAGGTGCCTCACCCTAGACACCTTCTCGAGTGGGTCTTAGCAGCCCAGGCATAATTAGTAAGCGTGGTGGGTTCCGCGCTCCAGATGGAGACTCAGCTGGAAGTTAAAGGGAAGAATGACAAGGAACTTTATGAATTGGAGCTGTAAGTTAACTCTTTGACAGAGAGAGCGAGATGGTGGTGGGGGACAGCCCCCAGTGAAATCAGAGGTGAGAGCACAAAGCAATACAGTAGGCAGACTCCGGTTTTTTTGGGGGAGATGCTCGAGAATATCCGGGTGGACTCCTGAGGCTCGATCCCGCATTTGCGTATGCCGAGCCTCCTTCCTCATGACCTTTGTCCAGAGTGGAATGCCTCCCCGGCTCCCGGCACATGATCAGTGCATGCTCAGTCACGATATCAGTGCCTGCTCAGCCACGTGATCACTGACGGCACAGTCACGTGATCAGCGCCTCTCAGTCACGTGATCACTGTATGATAAACACGTGATCAGTGAACGACCAGCCACGTGATCACTGCATGCGCGGTCAGGTGGTCAGTTCCTGATCAGCCACCTGATCAGTGCGTGCACAGTCCCCTGATCAGCGCCTGTCAGTCACTGATCACTGCCTGATAAACAGGTGATCAGTGCCCGAACAGCCACGTCATCAGTGCATGCGCAGTCACGTGATCAGTGCATGATAGCCACGTGATCAGTGCGTGCACAGTCCCATGATCAGCACCTGTCAGTCACTGATCATTGCCTGATAAACACGTGATCAGTGCATGATGAGCCATGTGATCAGTGCATTCTCAGTCACGTGATCTGGACTTGATCAGCCACGTGATCAGTGCCTGCAGAGTCACGTGATCAGGGCCTGCTGAGCTGCGTGATTCCTGCCGGCTCATCTGCATGACAATTGCCAGCTGAGCTGCGTGATTCCTGTCGGCTCATCTGCTTGACAATTGCCAGCTGAGCTGCGTGATTCCTGCCTGGTCACGTGCTTGATTATTGCCAGTTGAGCAGCATGATTCGTCACTGCTGAGCTCCATGCTTATTGCCTGCTGATTGCGTGGTTCGTGTCTGCTCAGCTCTTTGAGTATTGCCTCCTGAGGTCCCTGTTCGGTCGCCACCTGCCGGGGACCAGCCCCAACTGATCCAGGGTATTCGAAGGAGAGATGGCCTAGGCGACTATTTATATGCTAATCAGAGATGTCAAGAATAATAGTATGAGGAGAGCTCAGTAGGAAAATTCGGTGGAGAAAAGAGACTGAGTAGCTTGGTTTACGCGGAAGACCAATCAAACTTCAAGACAAGAAGTTTGCACCACTTACGTAGGCCGCAGGCGCCCTCTCGAATAGCGAAAGGTGCCTCACCCTAGACACCTTCTCGAGTGGGTCTTAGCAGCCCAGGCATAATTAGTAAGCGTGGTGGGTTCCGCGCTCCAGATGGAGACTCAGCTGGAAGTTAAAGGGAAGAATGACAAGGAACTTTATGAATTGGAGCTGTAAGTTAACTCTTTGACAGAGAGAGCGAGATGGTGGTGGGGGACAGCCCCCAGTGAAATCAGAGGTGAGAGCACAAAGCAATACAGTAGGCAGACTCCGGTTTTTTTGGGGGGAGATGCTCGAGAATATCCGGGTGGACTCCTGAGGCTCGATCCCGCATTTGCGTATGCCGAGCCTCCTTCCTCATGACCTTTGTCCAGAGTGGAATGCCTCCCCGGCTCCCGGCACATGATCAGTGCATGCTCAGTCACGATATCAGTGCCTGCTCAGCCACGTGATCACTGACGGCACAGTCACGTGATCAGCGCCTCTCAGTCACGTGATCACCGTATGATAAACACGTGATCAGTGAACGACCAGCCACGTGATCACTGCATGCGCGGTCAGGTGGTCAGTTCCTGATCAGCCACCTGATCAGTGCGTGCACAGTCCCCTGATCAGCGC
This sequence comes from Bos javanicus, assembly GCF_032452875.1. Taxonomy (NCBI): domain Eukaryota; kingdom Metazoa; phylum Chordata; class Mammalia; order Artiodactyla; family Bovidae; genus Bos; species Bos javanicus. The sequence continues at coordinate 415,921 of NW_026893709.1, forward strand.
CTGTCAGTCACTGATCACTGCCTGATAAACACGTGATCAGTGCCCGAACAGCCACGTCATCAGTGCATGCGCAGTCACGTGATCAGTGCATGATAGCCACGTGATCAGTGCGTGCACAGTCCCATGATCAGCGCCTGTCAGTCACTGATCATTGCCTGAAAAACACGTGATCAGTGCATGATGAGCCATGTGATCAGTGCCCGATCAGCCACGTCATCAGTGCATGCGCAGTCACGTCATCAGTGCATGATAGCCACGTGATCAGTGCATGCTCAGTCACGTGATCTGGACTTGATCAGCCACGTGATCAGTGCCTGCAGAGTCACGTGATCAGGGCCTGCTGAGCTGCGTGATTCCTGCCGGCTCATCTGCATGACAATTGCCAGCTGAGCTGCGTGATTCCTGTCGGCTCATCTGCTTGACAATTGCCAGCTGAGCTGCGTGATTCCTGCCTGGTCACGTGCTTGATTATTGCCAGTTGAGCAGCATGATTCGTCACTGCTGAGCTCCATGCTTATTGCCTGCTGATTTCGTGGTTCGTGTCTGCTCAGCTCTTTGAGTATCGCCTCCTGAGGTCCCTGTTCGGTCGCCACCTGCCGGGGACCAGCCCCAATTGATCCAGGGTATTCGAAGGAGAGATGGCCTAGGCGACTATTTATATGCTAATCAGAGATGTCAAGAATAATAGTATGAGGAGAGCTCAGTAGGAAAATTCGGTGGAGAAAAGAGACTGAGTAGCTTGGTTTACGCGGAAGACCAATCAAACTTCAAGACAAGAAGTTTGCACCACTTACGTAGGCCGCAGGCGCCCTCTCGAATAGCGAAAGGTGCCTCACCCTAGACACCTTCTCGAGTGGGTCTTAGCAGCCCAGGCATAATTAGTAAGCGTGGTGGGTTCCGCGCTCCAGATGGAGACTCAGCTGGAAGTTAAAGGGAAGAATGACAAGGAACTTTATGAATTGGAGCTGTAAGTTAACTCTTTGACAGAGAGAGCGAGATGGTGGTGGGGGACAGCCCCCAGTGAAATCAGAGGTGAGAGCACAAAGCAATACAGTAGGCAGACTCCGGTTTTTTTGGGGGGAGATGCTCGAGAATATCCGGGTGGACTCCTGAGGCTCGATCCCGCATTTGCGTGTGCCGAGCCTCCTTCCTCATGACCTTTGTCCAGAGTGGAATGCCTCCCCGGCTCCCGGCACATGATCAGTGCATGCTCAGTCACGATATCAGTGCATGCTCAGCCACGTGATCACTGACGGCAGAGTCACGTGATGAGCGCCTCTCAGTCACGTGATCACCGTATGAGAAACACGTGATCAGTGAACGACCAGCCACGTGATCACTGCATTCGCGGTCAGGTGGTCAGTTCCTGATCAGCCACCTGATCAGTGCGTGCACAGTCCCCTGATCAGCGCCTGTCAGTCACTGATCACTGCCTGATAAACACGTGATCAGTGCCCGAACAGCCACGTCATCAGTGCATGCGCAGTCACGTGATCAGTGCATGATAGCCACGTGATCAGTGCGTGCACAGTCCCATGATCAGCGCCTGTCAGTCACTGATCATTGCCTGATAAACACGTGATCAGTGCATGATGAGCCATGTGATCAGTGCCCGATCAGCCACGTCATCAGTGCATGCGCAGTCACGTCATCAGTGCATGATAGCCACGTGATCAGTGCATGCTCAGTCACGTGATCTGGACTTGATCAGCCAGGTGATCAGTGCCTGCAGAGTCACGTGATCAGGGCCTGCTGAGCTGCGTGATTCCTGCCGGCTCATCTGCATGACAATTGCCATCTGAGCTGCGTGATTCCTGTCGGCTCATCTGCTTGACAATTGCCAGCTGAGCTGCGTGATTCCTGCCTGGTCACGTGCTTGATTATTGCCAGTTGAGCAGCATGATTCGTCACTGCTGAGCTCCATGCTTATTGCCTGCTGATTGCGTGGTTCGTGTCTGCTCAGCTCTTTGAGTATCGCCTCCTGAGGTCCCTGTTCGGTCGCCACCTGCCGGGGACCAGCCCCAACTGATCCAGGGAATTCGAAGGAGAGATGGCCTAGGCGACTATTTATATGCTAATCAGAGATGTCAAGAATAATAGTATGAGGAGAGCTCAGTATGAAAATTCGGTGGAGAAAAGAGACTGAGTAGCTAGGTTTACGCGGAAGACCAATCAAACTTCAAGACAAGAAGTTTGCACCACTTACGTAGGCCGCAGGCGCCCTCTCGAATAGCGAAAGGTGCCTCACCCTAGACACCTTCTCGAGTGGGTCTTAGCAGCCCAGGCATAATTAGTAAGCGTGGTGGGTTCCGCGCTCCAGATGGAGACTCAGCTGGAAGTTAAAGGGAAGAATGACAAGGAACTTTATGAATTGGAGCTGTAAGTTAACTCTTTGACAGAGAGAGCGAGATGGTGGTGGGGGACAGCCCCCAGTGAAATCAGAGGTGAGAACACAAAGCAATACAGTACGCAGACTCCGGTTTTTTTGGGGGAGATGCTCGAGAATATCCGGGTGGACTCCTGAGGCTCGATCCCGCATTTGCGTATGCCGAGCCTCCTTCCTCATGACCTTTGTCCAGAGTGGAATGCCTCCCCGGCTCCCGGCACATGATCAGTGCATGCTCAGTCACGATATCAGTGCATGCTCAGCCACGTGATCACTGACGGCAGAGTCACGTGATGAGCGCCTCTCAGTCACGTGATCACCGTATGATAAACACGTGATCAGTGAACGACCAGCCACGTGATCACTGCATTCGCGGTCAGGTGGTCAGTTCCTGATCAGCCACCTGATCAGTGCGTGCACAGTCCCCTGATCAGCGCCTGTCAGTCACTGATCACTGCCTGATAAACACGTGATCAGTGCCCGAACAGCCACGTCATCAGTGCATGCGCAGTCACGTGATCAGTGCATGATAGCCACGTGATCAGTGCGTGCACAGTCCCATGATCAGCGCCTGTCAGTCACTGATCATTGCCTGATAAACACGTGATCAGTGCATGATGAGCCATGTGATCAGTGCCCGATCAGCCACGTCATCAGTGCATGCGCAGTCACGTCATCAGTGCATGATAGCCACGTGATCAGTGCATGCTCAGTCACATGATCTGGACTTGATCAGCCACGTGATCAGTGCCTGCAGAGTCACGTGATCAGGGCCTGCTGAGCTGCGTGATTCCTGCCGGCTCATCTGCATGACAATTGCCAGCTGAGCTGCGTGATTCCTGCCTGGTCACGTGCTTGATTATTGCCAGTTGAGTAGCATGATTCGTCACTGCTGAGCTCCATGCTTATTGCCTGCTGATTGCGTGGTTCGTGTCTGCTCAGCTCTTTGAGTATCGCCTCCTGAGGTCCCTGTTCGGTCGCCACCTGCCGGGGACCAGCCCCAACTGATCCAGGGAATTCGAAGGAGAGATGGCCTAGGCGACTATTTATATGCTAATCAGAGATGTCAAGAATAAGAGTATGAGGAGAGCTCAGTAGGAAAATTCGGTGGAGAAAAGAGACTGAGTAGCTAGGTTTACGCGGAAGACCAATCAAACTTCAAGACAAGAAGTTTGCACCACTTACGTAGGCCGCAGGCGCCCTCTCGAATAGCGAAAGGTGCCTCACCCTAGACACCTTCTCGAGTGGGTCTTAGCAGCCCAGGCATAATTAGTAAGCGTGGTGGGTTCCGCGCTCCAGATGGAGACTCAGCTGGAAGTTAAAGGGAAGAATGACAAGGAACTTTATGAATTGGAGCTGTAAGTTAACTCTTTGACAGAGAGAGCGAGATGGTGGTGGGGGACAGCACCCAGTGAAATCAGAGGTGAGAACACAAAGCAATACAGTACGCAGACTCTGGTTTTTTTGGGGGGGAGATGCTCGAGAATATCCGGGTGGACTCCTGAGGCTCGATCCCGCATTTGCGTATGCCGAGCCTCCTTCCTCATGACCTTTGTCCAGAGTGGAATGCCTCCCCGGCTCCCGGCACATGATCAGTGCATGCTCAGTCACGATATCAGTGCCTGCTCAGCCACGTGATCACTGAAGGCAGAGTCACGTGATCAGCGCCTCTCAGTCACGTGATCACCGTATGATAAACACGTGATCAGTGAACGACCAGCCACGTGATCACTGCATGCGCGGTCAGGTGGTCAGTTCCTGATGAGCCACCTGATCAGTGCGTGCACAGTCCCCTGATCAGCTCCTGTCAGTCACTGATCACTGCCTGATAAACACGTGATCAGTGCCCGAACAGCCACGTCATCAGTGCTTGCGCAGTCACGTGATCAGTGCATGATAGCCACGTGATCAGTGCGTGCACAGTCCCATGATCAGCGCCTGTCAGTCACTGATCATTGCCTGATAAACACGTGATCAGTGAATGATGAGCCATGTGATCAGTGCCTGATCAGCCACGTCATCAGTGCATGCTCAGTCACGTGATCTGGACTTGATCAGCCAGGTGATCAGTGCCTGCAGAGTCACGTGATCAGGGCCTGCTGAGCTGCGTCATTCCTGCCGGCTCATCTGCATGACAATTGCCATCTGAGCTGCGTGATTCCTGTCGGCTCATCTGCTTGACAATTGCCAGCTGAGCTGCGTGATTCCTGCCTGGTAACGTGCTTGATTATTGCCAGTTGAGCAGCATGATTCGTCACTGCTGAGCTCCATGCTTATTGCCTGCTGATTGCGTGGTTCGTGTCTGCTCAGCTCTTTGAGTATCGCCTCCTGAGGTCCCTGTTCGGTCGCCACCTGCCGGTGACCAGCCCCAACTGATCCAGGGTATTCGAAGGAGAGATGGCCTAGGCAACTATTTATATGCTAATCAGAGATGTCAAGAATAATAGTATGAGGAGAGCTCAGTGGGAAAATTCGGTGGAGAAAAGAGACTGAGTAGCTTGGTTTACGCGGAAGACCAATCAAACTTCAAGACAAGAAGTTTGCACCACTTACGTAGGCCACAGGCGCCCTCTCGAATAGCGAAAGGTGCCTCACCCTAGACAACTTCTCGAGTGGGTCTTAGCAGCCCAGGCATAATTAATAAGCGTGGTGTGTTCCGCGCTCCAGATGGAGACTCAGCTGGAAGTTAAAGGGAAGAATGACAAGGAACTGTATGAATTGGAGCTGTAAGTTAACTCTTTGACAGAGAGAGCGAGATGGTGGTGGGGGACAGCACCCAGTGAAATCAGAGGTGAGAACACAAAGCAATACAGTACGCAGACTCCGGTTTTTTTGGGGGAGAGATGCTCGAGAATATCCGGGTGGAATCCTGAGGCTCGATCCCGCATTTGCGTATGCCGAGCCTCCTTCCTCATGACCTTTGTCCAGAGTGGAATGCCTCCCCGGCTCCCGGCACATGATCAGTGCATGCTCAGTCACGATATCAGTGCATGCTCAGCCACGTGATCACTGACGTCAGAGTCACGTGATGAGCGCCTCTCAGTCACGTGATCACCGTATGATAAACACGTGATCAGTGAACGACCAGCCACGTGATCACTGCATGCGCGGTCAGGTGGTCAGTTCCTGATCAGCCACCTGATCAGTGCGTGCACAGTCCCCTGATCAGCGCCTGTCAGTCCCTGATCACTGCCTGATAAACACGTGATCAGTGCCCGAACAGCCACGTCATCAGTGCATGCGCAGTCACGTGATCAGTGCATGATAGCCACGTCATCAGTGGGTGCACAGTCCCATGATCAGCGCCTTTCAGTCACTGATCATTGCCTGATAAACACGTGATCAGTGCATGATGAGCCATGTGATCAGTGCCCGATCAGCCACGTCATCAGTGCATGCGCAGTCACGTCATCAGTGCATGATAGCCACGTGATCAGTGCATGCTCAGTCACGTGATCTGGACTTGATCAGCCACGTGATCAGTGCCTGCAGAGTCACGTGATCAGGGCCTGCTGAGCTGCGTGATTCCTGCCGGCTCATCTGCATGACAATTGCCATCTGAGCTGCGTGATTCCTGTCGGCTCATCTGCTTGACAATTGCCAGCTGAGCTGCGTGATTCCTGCCTGGTCACGTGCTTGATTATTGCCAGTTGAGCAGCATGATTCGTCACTGCTGAGCTCCATGCTTATTGCCTCCTGATTTCGTGGTTCGTGTCTGCTCAGCTCTTTGAGTATCGCCTCCTGAGGTCCCTGTTCGGTCGCCACCTGCCGGGGACCAGCCCCAACCGATCCAGGGTATTCGAAGGAGAGATGGCCTAGGCGACTATTTATATGCTAATCAGAGATGTCAAGAATAATAGTATGAGGAGAGCTCAGTAGGAAAATTCGGTGGAGAAAAGAGACTGAGTAGCTTGGTTTACGCGGAAGACCAATCAAACTTCAAGACAAGAAGTTTGCACCACTTACGTAGGCCGCAGGCGCCCTCTCGAATAGCGAAAGGTGCCTCACCCTAGACACCTTCTCGAGTGGGTCTTAGCAGCCCAGGCATAATTAGTAAGCGTGGTGGGTTCCGCGCTCCAGATGGAGACTCAGCTGGAAGTTAAAGGGAAGAATGACAAGGAACTTTATGAATTGGAGCTGTAAGTTAACTCTTTGACAGAGAGAGCGAGATGGTGGTGGGGGACAGCCCCCAGTGAAATCAGAGGTGAGAGCACAAAGCAATACAGTAGGCAGACTCTGGTTTTTTTGGGGGGGAGATGCTCGAGAATATCCGGGTGGACTCCTGAGGCTCGATCCCGCATTTGCGTGTGCCGAGCCTCCTTCCTCATGACCTTTGTCCAGAGTGGAATGCCTCCCCGGCTCCCGGCACATGATCAGTGCATGCTCAGTCACGATATCAGTGCATGCTCAGCCACGTTATCACTGACGGCACAGTCACGTGATCAGCGCCTCTCAGTCACGTGATCACCGTATGATAAACACGTGATCAGTGAACGACCAGCCACGTGATCACTGCATGCGCGGTCAGGTGGTCAGTTCCTGATCAGCCACCTGATCAGTGCGTGCACAGTCCCCTGATCAGCGCCTGTCAGTCACTGATCACTGCCTGATAAACACGTAATCAGTGCCCGAAGAGCCACGTCATCAGTTCATGCGCAGTCACGTGATCAGTGCATGATAGCCACGTGATCAGTGCGTGCACAGTCCCATGATCAGCGCCTGTCAGTCACTGATCATTGCCTGATAAACACGTGATCAGTGCATGATGAGCCATGTGATCAGTGCCTGATCAGCCACGTCATCAGTGCATGCGCAGTCACGTCATCAGTGCATGATAGCCACGTGATCAGTGCATGCTCAGTCACGTGATCTGGACTTGATCAGCCACGTGATCAGTGCCTGCAGAGTCACGTGATCAGGGCCTGCTGAGCTGCGTGATTCCTGCCGGCTCATCTGCATGACAATTGCCATCTGAGCTGCGAGATTCCTGTCGGCTCATCTGCTTGACAATTGCCAGCTGAGCTGCGTGATTCCAGCCTGGTCACGAGCTTGATTATTGCCAGTTGAGCAGCATGATTCGTCACTGCTGAGCTCCATGCTTATTGCCTGCTGATTGCGTGGTTCGTGTCTGCTCAGCTCTTTGAGTATCGCCTCCTGAGGTCCCTGTTCGGTCGCCACCTGCCGGGGACCAGCCCCAACTGATCCAGGGTATTCGAAGGAGAGATGGCCTAGGCGACTATTTATATGCTAATCAGAAATGTCAAGAATAATAGTATGAGGAGAGCTCAGTAGGAAAATTCGGTGGAGAAAAGAGATTGAGTAGCTTGGTTTATGCGGAAGACCAATCAAACTTCAAGACAAGAAGTTTGCACCACTTACGTAGGCCGCAGGCGCCCTCTCGAATAGCGAAATGTGCCTCACCCTAGACACCTTTTCGAGTGGGTCTTATCAGCCCAGGCATAATTAGTAAGCGTGGTGGGTTCCGCGCTCCAGATGGAGACTCAGCTGGAAGTTAAAGGGAAGAATGACAAGGAACTTTATGAATTGGAGCTGTAAGTTAACTCTTTGACAGAGAGAGCGAGATGGTGGTGGGGGACAGCCCCCAGTGAAATCAGAGGTGAGAACACAAAGCAATACAGTACGCAGACTCCGGTTTTTTTGGGGGAGATGCTCGAGAATATCCGGGTGGACTCCTGAGGCTCGATCCCGCATTTGCGTATGCCGAGCCTCCTTCCTCATGACCTATGTCCAGAGTGGAAGGCCTCCCCGGCTCCCGGCACATGATCAGTGCATGCTCAGTCACGGTATCAGTGCCTGCTCAGCCACGTGATCACTGATGGCACAGTCACGTGATCAGCGCCTCTCAGTCACGTGATCACCGTATGATAAACACGTGATCAGTGAACGACCAGCCACGTGATCACTGCATGCGCGGTCAGGTGGTCAGTTCCTGATCAGCCACCTGATCAGTGCGTCCACAGTCCCCTGATCAGCGCCTGTCAGTCACTGATCACTGCCTGATAAACACGTGATCAGTGCCCGAACAGCCACGTCATCAGTGCATGCGCAGTCACGTGATCAGTGCATGATAGCCACGTGATCAGTGCGTGCACAGTCCCATGATCAGCGCCTGTCAGTCACTGATCATTGCCTGATAAACACGTGATCAGTGCATGATGAGCCATGTGATCAGTGCCTGATCAGCCACGTCATCAGTGCATGCGCAGTCACGTCATCAGTGCATGATAGCCACATGATCAGTGCATGCTCAGTCACGTGATCTGGACTTGATCAGCCACGTGATCAGTGCCTGCAGAGTCACGTGATCAGGGCCTGCTGAGCTGCGAGATTCCTGCCGGCTCATCTGCATGACAATTGCCATCTGAGCTGCGAGATTCCTGTCGGCTCAACTGCTTGACAATTGCCAGCTGAGCTGCGTGATTCCAGCCTGGTCACGTGCTTGATTATTGCCAGTTGAGCAGCATGATTCGTCACTGCTGAGCTCCATGCTTATTGCCTGCTGATTGCGTGGTTCGTGTCTGCTCAGCTCTTTGAGTATCGCCTCCTGAGGTCCCTGTTCGGTCGCCACCTGCCGGGGACCAGCCCCAACTGATCCAGGGTATTCGAAGGAGAGATGGCCTAGGCGACTATTTATATGCTAATCAGAAATGTCAAGAATAATAGTATGAGGAGAGCTCAGTAGGAAAATTCGGTGGAGAAAAGAGATTGAGTAGCTTGGTTTATGCGGAAGACCAATCAAACTTCAAGACAAGAAGTTTGCACCACTTACGTAGGCCGCAGGCGCCCTCTCGAATAGCGAAAGGTGCCTCACCCTAGACACCTTTTCGAGTGGGTCTTATCAGCCCAGGCATAATTAGTAAGCGTGGTGGGTTCCGAGCTCCAGATGGAGACTCAGCTGGAAGTTAAAGGGAAGAATGACAAGGAACTTTATGAATTGGAGCTGTAAGTTAACTCTTTGACAGAGAGAGCGAGATGGTGGTGGGGGACAGCCCCCAGTGAAATCAGAGGTGAGAACACAAAGCAATACAGTACGCAGACTCCGGTTTTTTTGGGGGAGATGCTCGAGAATATCCGGGTGGACTCCTGAGGCTCGATCCCGCATTTGCGTATGCCGAGCCTCCTTCCTCATGACCTTTGTCCAGAGTGGAATGCCTCCCCGGGTCCCGGCACATGATCAGTGCATGCTCAGTCACGGTATCAGTGCCTGCTCAGCCACGTGATCACTGATGGCACAGTCACGTGATCAGCGCCTCTCAGTCACGTGATCACCGTATGATAAACACGTGATCAGTGAACGACCAGCCACGTGATCACTGCATGCGCGTCAGGTGGTCAGTTCCTGATCTGCGTGCACAGTCCCCTGATCAGCGCCTGTCAGTCACTGATCACTGCCTGATAAACACGTGATCAGTGCCCGAAGAGCCACGTCATCAGTTCATGCGCAGTCACGTGATCAGTGCATGATAGCCACGTGATCAGTGCGTGCACAGTCCCATGATCAGCGCCTGTCAGTCACTGATCATTGCCTGATAAACACGTGATCAGTGCATGATGAGCCATGTGATCAGTGCCTGATCAGCCACGTCATCAGTGCATGCGCAGTCACGTCATCAGTGCATGATAGCCACGTGATCAGTGCATGCTCAGTCACGTGATCTGGACTTGATCAGCCAGGTGATCAGTGCCTGCAGAGTCACGTGATCAGGGCCTGCTGAGCTGCGTGATTCCTGCCGGCTCATCTGCATGACAATTGCCATCTGAGCTGCGTGATTCCTGTCGGCTCATCTGCTTGACAATTGCCAGCTGAGCTGCGTGATTCCTGCCTGGTCACGTGCTTGATTATTGCCAGTTGAGCAGCATGATTCGTCACTGCTGAGCTCCATGCTTATTGCCTGCTGAATGCGTGGTTCGTGTCTGCTCAGCTCTTTGAGTATCGCCTCCTGAGGTCCCTGTTCGGTCGCCACCTGCCGGGGACCAGCCCCAACTGATCCAGGGTATTCGAAGGAGAGATGGCCTAGGCGACTATTTATATGCTAATCAGAGATGTCAAGAATAAGAGTATGAGGAGAGCTCAGTAGGAAAATTCGGTGGAGAAAAGAGACTGAGTAGCTGGGTTTACGCGGAAGACAAATCAAACTTCAAGACAAGAAGTTTGCACCACTTACGTAGGCCGCAGGCGCCCTCTCGAATAGCGAAAGGTGCCTCACCCTAGACACCTTCTCGAGTGGGTCTTAGCAGCCCAGGCATAATTAGTAAGCGTGGTGGGTTCCGCGCTCCAGATGGAGACTCAGCTGGAAGTTAAAGGGAAGAATGACAAGGAACTTTATGAATTGGAGCTGTAAGTTAACTCTTTGACAGAGAGAGCGAGATGGTGGTGGGGGACAACCCCCAGTTAAATCAGAGGTGAGAGCACAAAGCAATACAGTAGGCAGACTCCGGTTTTTTGGGGGGAGATGCTCGAGAATATCCGGGTGGACTCCTGAGGCTCGATCCCGCACTTGCGTATGCCGAGCCTCCTTCCTCATGACCTTTGTCCAGAGTGGAATGCCTCCCCGGCTCCCGGCACATGATCAGTGCATGCTCAGTCACGGTATCAGTGCCTGCTCAGCCACGTGATCACTGACGGCACAGTCACGTGATCAGCGCCTCTCAGTCATGTGATCACCGTAGGATAAACACGTGATCAGTGAACGACCAGCCACGTGATCACTGCATGCACGGTCAGGTGGTCAGTTCCTGATCAGCCACCTGATCAGTGCGTGCACAGTCCCCTGATCAGCGCCTGTCAGTCACTGATCACTGCCTGATAAACACGTGATCAGTGCATGATAGCCACGTCATCAGTGGGTGCACAGTCCCATGATCAGCGCCTGTCAGTCACTGATCATTGCCTGATAAACACGTGATCAGTGCATGATGAGCCATGTGATCAGTGCCTGATCAGCCACGTCATCAGTGCATGCGCAGTCACGTCATCAGTGCATGATAGCCACGTGATGAGTGCATGCTCAGTCACGTGATCTGGACTTGATCAGCCACGTGATCAGTGCCTGCAGAGTCACGTGATCAGGGCCTGCTGAGCTGCGTGATTCCTGCCGGCTCATCTGCATGACAATTGCCATCTGAGCTGCGTGATTCCTGTCGGCTCATCTGCTTGACAATTGCCAGCTGAGCTGCGTGATTCCTGCCTGGTCACGTGCTTGATTATTGCCAGTTGAGCAGCATGATTCGTCACTGCTGAGCTCCATGCTTATTGCCTCCTGATTTCGTGGTTCGTGTCTGCTCAGCTCTTTGAGTATCGCCTCCTGAGGTCCCTGTTCGGTCGCCACCTGCCGGGGACCAGCCCCAACTGATCCAGGGTATTCGAAGGAGAGATGGCCTAGGCGACTATTTATATGCTAATCAGAGATGTCAAGAATAAGAGTATGAGGAGAGCTCAGTAGGAAAATTCGGTGGAGGAAAGAGACTGAGTAGCTTGGTTTACGCGGAAGACCAATCAAACTTCAAGACAAGAAGTTTGCACCACTTACGTAGGCCGCAGGCGCCCTCTCGAATAGCGAAAGGTGCCTCACCCTAGACACCTTCTCGAGTGGGTCTTAGCAGCCCAGGCATAATTAGTAAGCGTGGTGGGTTCCGCGCTCCAGATGGAGACTCAGCTGGAAGTTAAAGGGAAGAATGACAAGGAACTTTATGAATTGGAGCTGTAAGTTAACTCTTTGACAGAGAGAGCGAGATGGTGGTGGGGGACAGCCCCCAGTGAAATCAGAGGTGAGAGCACAAAGCAATACATTAGGCAGACTCTGGTTTTTTTGGGGGGAGATGCTCGAGAATATCCGGGTGGACTCCTGAGGCTCGATCCCGCATTTGCGTATGCCGAGCCTCCTTCCTCATGACCTTTGTCCAGAGTGGAATGCCTCCCCGGCTCCCGGCACATAATCAGTGCATGCTCAGTCACGGTATCAGTGCCTGCTCAGCCACGTGATCACTGACGGCACAGTCACGTGATCAGCGCCTCTCAGTCACGTGATCACCGTAGGATAAACACGTGATCAGTGAACGACCAGCCACGTGATCACTGCATGCGCGGTCAGGTGGTCAGTTCCTGATCAGCCACCTGATCAGTGCGTGCACAGTCCCCTGATCAGCGCCTGTCAGTCACTGATCACTGCCTGATAAACACGTGATCAGTGCCCGAACAGCCACGTCATCAGTGCATGCGCAGTCACGTGATCAGTGCATGATAGCCACGTGATCAGTGCGTGCACAGTCCCATGATCAGCGCCTGTCAGTCACTGATCATTGCCTGATAAACACGTGATCAGTGCATGTTGAGCCATGTGATCAGTGCCTGATCAGCCACGTCATCAGTGCATGCACAGTCACGTCATCAGTGCATGATAGCCACGTGATCAGTGCATGCTCAGTCACGTGATCTGGACTTGATCAGCCACGTGATCAGTGCCTGCAGAGTCACGTGATCAGGGCCTGCTGAGCTGCGTGAAACCTGCCGGCTCATCTGCATGACAATTGCCATCTGAGCTGCGTGATTCCTGTCGGCTCATCTGCTTGACAATTGCCAGCTGAGCTGCGTGATTCCTGCCTGGTCACGTGATTGATTATTGCCAGTTGAGCAGCATGATTCGTCACTGCTGAGCTCCATGCTTATTGCCTGCTGATTGCGTGGTTCGTGTCTGCTCAGCTCTTTGAGTATCGCCTCCTGAGGTCCCTGTTCGGTCGCCACCTGCCGGGGACCAGCCCCAACTGATCCAGGGTATTCGAAGGAGAGATGGCCTAGGCGACTATTTATATGCTAATCAGAGATGTCAAGAATAAGAGTATGAGGAGAGCTCAGTAGGAAAATTCGGTGGAGAAAAGAGACTGAGTAGCTTGGTTTACGCGGAAGACCAATCAAACTTCAAGACAAGAAGTTTGCACCACTTACGTAGGCCGCAGGCGCCCTCTCGAATAGCGAAAGGTGCCTCACCCTAGACACCTTCTCGAGTGGGTCTTAGCAGCCCAGGCATAATTAGTAAGCGTGGTGGGTTCCGTGCTCCAGATGGAGACTCAGCTGGAAGTTAAAGGGAAGAATGACAAGGAACTTTATGAATTGGAGCTGTAAGTTAACTCTTTGACAGAGAGAGCGAGATGGTGGTGGGGGACAGCCCCCAGTGAAATCATAGGTGAGAGCACAAAGCAATACAGTAGGCAGACTCTGGTTTTTTTGGGGGGGGAGATGCTCGAGAATATCTGGGTGGACTCCTGAGGCTCGATCCCGCATTTGCGTATGCCGAGCCTCCTTCCTCATGACCTTTGTACAGAGTGGAATGCCTCCCCGGCTCCCGGCACATGATCAGTGCATGCTCAGTCACGGTATCAGTGCCTGCTCAGCCACGTGATCACTGACGGCACAGTCACGTGATCAACGCCTCTCAGTCACGTGATCACCGTAGGATAAACACGTGATCAGTGAACGACCAGCCACGTGATCACTGCATGCGCAATCAGGTGGTCAGTTCCTGATCAGCCACCTAATCAGTGCGTGCACAGTCCGATGATCAGCGCCTGTCAGTCACTGATCACTGCCTGATAAACACGTGATCAGTGCATGATGAGCCATGTGATCAGTGCCTGATCAGCCACGTCATCAGTGCATGTGCAGTCACGTCATCAGTGCATGATAGCCACGTGATCAGTGCATGCTCAGTCACGTGATCTGGACTTGATCAACCACGTGATCAGTGCTTGCAGAGTCACGTGATCAGGGCCTGCTGAGCTGCGTGATTCCTGCCGGCTCATCTGCATGACAATTGCCATCTGAGCTGCGTGATTCCTGTCGGCTCATCTGCTTGACAATTGCCAGCTGAGCTGCGTGATTCCTGCCTGGTCACGTGCTTGATTATTGCCAGTTGAGCAGCATGATTCGTCACTGCTGAGCTCCATGCTTATTGCCTGCTGATTGCGTGGTTCGTGTCTGCTCAGCTCTTTGAGTATCGCCTCCTGAGGTCCCAGTTCGGTCGCCACCTGCCGGGGACCAGCCCCAACTGATCCAGGGTATTCGAAGGAGAGATGGCCTAGGCGACTATTTATATGCTAATCAGAGATGTCAAGAATAAGAGTATGAGGAGAGCTCAGTAGGAAAATTCGGTGGAGGAAAGAGACTGAGTAGCTTGGTTTACGCGGAAGACCAATCAAACTTCAAGACAAGAAGTTTGCACCACTTACGTAGGCCGCAGGCGCCCTCTCGAATAGCGAAAGGTGCCTCACCCTAGACACCTTCTCGAGTGGGTCTTAGCAGCCCAGGCATAATTAGTAAGCGTGGTGGGTTCCGCGCTCCAGATGGAGACTCAGCTGGAAGTTAAAGGGAAGAATGACAAGGAACTTTATGAATTGGAGCTGTAAGTTAACTCTTTGACAGAGAGAGCGAGATGGTGGTGGGGGACAGCCCCCAGTGAAATCAGAGGTGAGAGCACAAAGCAATACAGTAGGCAGACTCTGGTTTTTTTGGGGGAGATGCTCGAGAATATCCGGGTGGACTCCTGAGGCTCGATCCCGCATTTGCGTATGCCGAGCCTCCTTCCTCATGACCTTTGTCCAGAGTGGAATGCCTCCCCGGCTCCCGGCACATGATCAGTGCATGCTCAGTCACGGTATCAGTGCCTGCTCAGCCACGTGATCACTGACGGCACAGTCACGTGATCAGCGCCTCTCAGTCACGTGATCACCGTAGGATAAACACGTGATCAGTGAACGACCAGCCACATGATCACTGCATGCGCGGTCAGGTGATCAGTTCCTGATCAGCCACCTGATCAGTGCGTGCACAGTCCCCTGATCAGCGCCTGTCAGTCACTGATCACTGCCTGATAAATACGTGATCAGTGCCCGAACAGCCACGTCATCAGTGCAGGCGCAGTCACGTGATCAGTGCATGATAGCCACGTGATCAGTGCGTGCACAGTCCCATGATCAGCGCCTGTCAGTCACTGATCATTGCCTGATAAACACGTGATCAGTGCATGATCAGTCACGTCATCAGTGCATGATAGCCACGTGATCAGTGCATGCTCAGTCACGTGATCTGGACTTGATCAGCCACGTGATCAGTGCCTGCAGAGTCACGTGATCAGGGCCTGCTGAGCTGCGTGAAACCTGCCGGCTCATCTGCATGACAATTGCCATCTGAGCTGCGTGATTCCTGTCGGCTCATCTGCTTGACAATTGCCAGCTGAGCTGCGTGATTCCTGCCTGGTCACTTGCTTGATTATTGCCAGTTGAGCAGCATGATTCGTCACTGCTGAGCTCCATGCTTATTGCCTGCTGATTGCGTGGTTCGTGTCTGCTCAGCTCTTTGAGTATCGCCTCCTGAGGTCCCTGTTCGGTCGCCACCTGCCGGGGACCAGCCCCAACTGATCCAGGGTATTCGAAGGAGAGATGGCCTAGGCGACTATTTATATGCTAATCAGAGATGTCAAGAATAAGAGTATGAGGAGAGCTTAGTAGGAAAATTCGGTGGAGAAAAAAACTGAGTAGCTTGGTTTACGCGGAAGACCAATCAAACTTCAAGACAAGAAGTTTGCACCACTTACGTAGGCCGCAGGCGCCCTCTCGAATAGCGAAAGGTGCCTCACCCTAGACACCTTCTCGAGTGGGTCTTAGCAGCCCAGGCATAATTAGTAAGCGTGGTGGGTTCCGCGCTCCAGATGGAGACTCAGCTGGAAGTTAAAGGGAAGAATGACAAGGAACTTTATGAATTGGAGCTCTAAGTTAACTCTTTGACAGAGAGAGCGAGATGGTGGTGTGGGACAGCCCCCAGTGAAATCAGAGGTGAGAGCACAAAGCAATACAGTAGGCAGACTCTGGTTTTTTGGGGGGAGATGCTCGAGAATATCCGGGTGGACTCCTGAGGCTCGATCCCGCATTTGCGTATGCCGAGCCTCCTTCCTCATGACCTTTGTCCAGAGTGGAATGCCTCCCCGGCTCGCGGCACATGATCAGTGCATGCTCAGTCACGGTATCAGTGCCTGCTCAGCCACGTGATCACTGACGGCACAGTCACGTGATCAGCGCCTCTCAGTCACGTGATCACCGTAGGATAAACACGTGATCAGTGAACGACCAGCCACGTGATCACTGCATGCGCGGTCAGGTGGTCAGTTCCTGATCAGCCACCTGATCAGTGCGTGCACAGTCCCCTGATCAGCACCTGTCAGTCACTGATTACTGCCTGATAAACACGTGATCAGTGCCCGAACAGCCACGTCATCAGTGCATGCGCAGTCACGTGATCAGTGCATGATAGCCACGTGATCAGTGCGTGCACAGTCCCATGATCAGCGCCTATCAGTCACTGATCATTGCCTGATAAACACGTGATCAGTGCATGTTGAGCCATGTGATCAGTGCCTGATCAGCCACGTCATCAGTGCATGCACAGTCACGTCATCAGTGCATGATAGCCACGTGATCAGTGCATGCTCAGTCACGTGATCTGGACTTGATCAGCCACGTGATCAGTGCCTGCAGAGTCACGTGATCAGGGCCTGCTGAGCTGCGTGAAACCTGCCGGCTCATCTGCATGACAATTGCCATCTGAGCTGCGTGATTCCTGTCGGCTCATCTGCTTGACAATTGCCAGCTGAGCTGCGTGATTCCTGCCTGGTCACTTGCTTGATTATTGCCAGTTGAGCAGCATGATTCGTCACTGCTGAGCTCCATGCTTATTGCCTGCTGATTGCGTGGTTCGTGTCTGCTCAGCTCTTTGAGTATCGCCTCCTGAGGTCCCTGTTCGGTCGCCACCTGCCGGGGACCAGCCCCAACTGATCCAGGGTATTCGAAGGAGAGATGGCCTAGGCGACTATTTATATGCTAATCAGAGATGTCAAGAATAAGAGTATGAGGAGAGCACAGTAGGAAAATTCGGTGGAGAAAAAAGACTGAGTAGCTTGGTTTACGCGGAAGACCAATCAAACTTCAAGACAAGAAGTTTGCACCACTTACGTAGGCCGCAGGCGCCCTCTCGAATAGCGAAAGGTGCCTCACCCTAGACACCTTCTCGAGTGGGTCTTAGCAGCCCAGGCATAATTAGTAAGCGTGGTGGGTTCCGCGCTCCAGATGGAGACTCAGCTGGAAGTTAAAGGGAAGAATGACAAGGAACTTTATGAATTGGAGCTGTAAGTTAACTCTTTGACAGAGAGAGCGAGATGGTGGTGGGGGACAGCCCCCAGTGAAATCAGAGGTGAGAGCACAAAGCAATACAGTAGGCAGACTCTGGTTTTTTGGGGGGGGAATGATCGAGAATTTCCGGGTGGACTCCTGAGGCTCGATCCCGCATTTGCGTATGCCGAGCCTCCTTCCTCATGACCTTTGTCCAGAGTGGAATGCCTCCCCGGCTCCCGGCACATGATCAGTGCATGCTCAGTCACGGTATCAGTGCCTGCTCAGCCACGTGATCACTGACGGCACAGTCACGTGATCAGCGCCTCTCTGTCACGTGATCACCGTATGATAAACACGTGATCAGTGAACGACCAGCCACGTGATCACTGCATGCGCGTCAGGTGGTCAGTTCCTGATCAGCCACCTGATCAGTGCGTGCACAGTCCCCTGATCAGCGCCTGTCAGTCACTGATCACTGCCTGATAAACACGTGATCAGTGCCCGAACAGCCACGTCATCAGTGCATGTGCAGTCACGTGATCAGTGCATGATAGCCACGTGATCAGTGCGTGCACAGTCCCATGATCAGCGCCTGTCAGTCACTGATCATTGCCTGATAAACACGTGATCAGTGCATGTTGAGCCATGTGATCAGTGCCTGATCAGCCACGTCATCAGTGCATGCACAGTCACGTCATCAGTGCATGATAGCCACGTGATCAGTGCATGCTCAGTCACGTGATCTGGACTTGATCAGCCACGTGATCAGTGCCTGCAGAGTCACGTGATCAGGGCCTGCTGAGCTGCGTGATTCCTGCCGGCTCATCTGCATGACAATTGCCATCTGAGCTGCGTGATTCCTGTCGGCTCATCTGCTTGACAATTGCCAGCTGAGCTGCGTGATTCCAGCCTGGTCACGAGCTTGATTATTGCCAGTTGAGCAGCATGATTCGTCACTGCTGAGCTCCATGCTTATTGCCTGCTGATTGCGTGGTTCGTGTCTGCTCAGCTCTTTGAGTATCGCCTCCTGAGGTCCCTGTTCGGTCGCCACCTGCAGGGGACCAGCCCCAACTGATCCAGGGTATTCGAAGGAGAGATGGCCTAGGCGACTATTTATATGCTAATCAGAGATGTCAAGAATAATAGTATGAGGAGAGCTCAGTAGGAAAATTCGGTGGAGAAAAGAGACTGAGTGGCTTGGTTTACGCGGAAGACCAATCAAACTTCAAGACAAGAAGTTTGCACCACTTACGTAGGCCACAGGCGCCCTCTCGTATAGCGAAAGGTGCCTCACCCTAGACACCTTCTCGAGTGGGTCTTAGCAGCCCAGGCATAATTAGTAAGCGTGGTGGGTTCCAGGCTCCAGATGGAGACTCAGCAGGAAGTTAAAGGGAAGAATGACACGGAACTTTATGAATTGGAGCTGTAAGTTAACTCTTTGACAGAGAGAGCGAGATGGTGGTGGGGGACAGCCCACAGTGAAATGAGAGGTGAGGGCACAAAGCAATACAGTAGGCAGACTCTGGTTTTTTTTGCGGGGGGGATGCTCGAGTATATCCGGGTGTACTCCTGAGGCTCGATCCCGCATTTGCGTGTGCCGAGCCTCCTTCCTCATGACCTTTGTCCAGAGTGGAATGCCTCCGCGGGTCCCGCCACATGATCAGTGCATGCTCAGTCACGATATCAGTGCATGCTCAGCCACGTGATCACTGACGGCACAGTCACGTGATCAGCGCCTCTCAGTCACGTGATCACCGTAGGATAAACACGTGATCAGTGAACGACCAGCCACGTGATCACTGCATGCGCGGTCAGGTGGTCAGTTCCTGATCAGCCACCTGATCAGTGCGTGCACAGTCCCCTGATCAGCGCCTGTCAGTCACTGATCACTGCCTGATAAACACGTGATCAGTGCCCGGACAGCCACGTCATCAGTGCATGTGCAGTCACGTGATCAGTGCATGATAGCCACGTGATCAGTGCGTGCACAGTCCCATGATCAGCGCCTATCAGTCACTGATCATTGCCTGATAAACACGTGATCAGTGCATGTTGAGCCATGTGATCAGTGCCTGATCAGCCACGTCATCAGTGCATGCACAGTCACGTCATCAGTGCATGATAGCCACGTGATCAGTGCATGCTCAGTCACGTGATCTGGACTTGATCAGCCACGTGATCAGTGCCTGCAGAGTCACGTGATCAGGGCCTGCTGAGCTGCGTGAAACCTGCCGGCTCATCTGCATGACAATTGCCATCTGAGCTGCGTGATTCCTGTCGGCTCATCTGCTTGACAATTGCCAGCTGAGCTGCGTGATTCCTGCCTGGTCACTTGCTTGATTATTGCCAGTTGAGCAGCATGATTCGTCACTGCTGAGCTCCATGCTTATTGCCTGCTGATTGCGTGGTTCGTGTCTGCTCAGCTCTTTGAGTATCGCCTCCTGAGGTCCCTGTTCGGTCGCCACCTGCCGGGGACCAGCCCCAACTGATCCAGGGTATTCGAAGGAGAGATGGCCTAGGCGACTATTTATATGCTAATCAGAGATGTCAAGAATAAGAGTATGAGGAGAGCTCAGTAGGAAAATTCGGTGGAGAAAAAAGACTGAGTAGCTTGGTTTACGCGGAAGACCAATCAAACTTCAAGACAAGAAGTTTGCACCACTTACGTAGGCCGCAGGCGCCCTCTCGAATAGCGAAAGGTGCCTCACCCTAGACACCTTCTCGAGTGGGTCTTAGCAGCCCAGGCATAATTAATAAGCGTGGTGGGTTCCGCGCTCCAGATGGAGACTCAGCTGGAAGTTAAAGGGAAGAATGACAAGGAACTTTATGAATTGGAGCTGTAAGTTAACTCTTTGACAGAGAAAGCGAGATGGTGGTGGGGGACAGCCCCCAGTGAAATCAGAGGTGAGAGCACAAAGCAATACAGTAGGCAGACTCTGGTTTTTTGGGGGGGGGAAATGCTCGAGAATATCCGGGTGGACTCCTGAGGCTCGATCCCGCATTTGCGTATGCCGAGCCTCCTTCCTCATGACCTTTGTCCAGAGTGGAATGCCTCCCCGGCTCCCGGCACATGATCAGTGCATGCTCAGTCACGGTATCAGTGCCTGCTCAGCCACGTGATCACTGACGGCACAGTCACGTGATCAGCGCCTCTCAGTCACGTGATAACCGTAGGATAAACACGTGATCAGTGAACGACCAGCCACGTGATCACTGCATGCGCGGTCAGGTGGTCAGTTCCTGATCAGCCACCTGATCAGTGCGTGCACAGTCCCCTGATCAGCGCCTGTCAGTCACTGATCACTGCCTGATAAACACGTGATCAGTGCCCGAACAGCCACGTCATCAGTGCATGCGCAGTCACGTGATCAGTGCATGATAGCCACGTGATCAGTGCGTGCACAGTCCCATGATCAGCGCCTGTCAGTCACTGATCATTGCCTGATAAACACGTGATCAGTGCATGATGAGCCATGTGATCAGTGCCTGATCAGCCACGTCATTAGTGCATGCGCAGTCACGTCATCAGTGCATGATAGCCACGTGATCAGTGCATGCTCAGTCACGTGATCTGGACTTGATCAGCCACGTGATCAGTGCCTGCAGAGTCACGTGATCAGGGCCTGCTGAGCTGCGTGATTCCTGCCGGCTCATCTGCATGACAATTGCCATCTGAGCTGCGTGATTCCTGTCAGCTCATCTGCTTGACAATTGCCAGCTGAGCTGCGTGATTCCAGCCTGGTCACGAGCTTGATTATTGCCAGTTGAGCAGCATGATTCGTCTCTGCTGAGCTCCATGCTTATTGCCTGCTGATTGCGTGGTTCGTGTCTGCTCAGCTCTTTGAGTATCGCCTCCTGAGGTCGCTGTTCAGTCGCCACCTGCCAGGGACCAGCCCCAACTGATCCAGAGTATTCGAAGGAGAGATGGCCTAGGCGACTATTTATATGCTAATCAGAGATGTCAAGAATAATAGTATGAGGAGAGCTCAGTAGGAAAATTCGGTGGAGAAAAGAGACTGCGTGGCTTGGTTTACGCGGAAAACCAATCAAACTTCAAGACAAGAAGTTTGCACCACTTACGTAGGCCACAGGCGCCCTCTCGTATAGCGAAAGGTGCCTCACCCTAGACACCTTCTCCAGTGGGTCTTAGCAGCCCAGGCATAATTAGTAAGCGTGGTGGGTTCCGGGCTCCAGATGGAGACTCAGCAGGAAGTTAAAGGGAAGAATGACACGGAACTTTATGAATTGGAGCTGTAAGTTAACTCTTTGACAGAGAGAGCGAGATGGTGGTGGGGGACAGCCCCCAGTGAAATGAGAGGTGAGGGCACAAAGCAATACAGTAGGCAGACTCTGGTTTTTTTTGCGGGGGGGATGCTCGAGTATATCCGGGTGTACTCCTGAGGCTCGATCTCGCATTTGCGTATGCCGAGCCTCCTTCCTCATGACCTTTGTCCAGAGTGGAATGCCTCCGCGGGTCCCGCCACATGATCAGTGCATGCTCAGTCACGATATCAGTGCATGATCAGCCACGTGATCAGTGCATGATCAGCCAAATGATAAATGCATGATCAGTCACTTGATCTGTGCATGATAGCCAGGTGATCAGTGCATGATAGCCACGTGATCAGTGCATGATCAGTCACGTGATCAGTGCATAATCCGCCACCTGATCAGTGCATGACCAGGCACGTGATCAGTGTATGTCAGCCAAGTGATCAGTGCATGATAGACACGTGATAAGTGCATGATCAGTCACGTGATCAGTGCATGATCAGTCACTTGATCTGTGCATGATAGCCAGGTGATCAGTGCATGATAGCCACGTGATCAGTGCATGATCAGTCACGTGATCAGTGCATAATCCGCCACCTGATCAGTGCATGACCAGGCACGTGATCAGTGTATGTCCAACCAAGTGATCAGTGCATGATAGACACGTGATCAGTGCATGATCAGTCACGTGATCAGTGCATGATCAGTCACTTGATCTGTGCATGATAGCCAGGTGATCAGTGCATGATAGCCACGTGATCAGTGCATTATCAGTCACGTGATCAGTGCATAATCCGCCACCTGATCAGTGCATGACCAGGCACGTGATCAGTGTATGTCCAGCCAAGTGATCAGTGCATGATAGACACGTGATAAGTGCATGATCAGTCACGTGATCAGTGCATGATAGCCAGGTGATCAGTGCATGAAAGCCACGTGATCAGTGCATGATCAAGTCACGTGATCAGTGCATGGTCAGTCATGTTATCAGTGCATGATCATCCACGTGATCAGTGCATACTATTACGAGAATAATGCATGCGCAATCACGTGATCAGTGCATGAGAGCCACGTGATAAGTTCATAATCAGTCACGTGATAGGTGTGTGATCAGCCATGTGAACAGTGCATGCTCAGTCACGTGATCAGGGCCTGCTGAGCTGCGTGATTGCTCATCTGCTTGACAATTGCCACCTGGGCTGCGTAATTCCTGCCTGCTCATCTATTTGATTATTGCCAGCTGAGCAGCATGATTTCTCAGAGCTGAGTTCCATGATTATAGCCTGCTGAGTGTTTCCTGCCTACTCAGCTCTATGTTCTTTGCCTCCAGAGGCACATGATCAGTGTGTGACACCAAACATGATCAGCACATGATCAGTCACATGATCAATGCATGATAAGCCAGGTGATCAGTGCATGATCAATTACGTGATCAGTGCATGATCAGTCATGTGACCAGTACATGGTAGCTACGTGATCATTACATGATCAGCCAGCTGATCAGTGCATGATAGCCACGTGATCAGTGCAGGATAGCCACGTGATCACTTCATGATTATTCCCGTGATCTGTACATGATCAGTCACGTGAACAGTGCATGATCAGTCATGTGATCAGTGTATGACCAGCCACGTGATCAGTGCATGATAGCCACATGATCAGTGCATGATCAGTCACGTGATCAGTGCATGATCAGTCACGTGATCAGTGTATGATCAGCCACGTGATCAGTGCATGATCAGCCAAATGATAAATGCATGATCAATTCCGTGATCAGTGCATGATCAGCCACATGATCAGTACATGATCAGTCACGTGAACAGTACATGATCAGTCACGTGAACAGTGCATGATCATTGACGTGATCTGTGCATGATCAATCACGTGACCAGTATATGGTAACTACGTGATCATTCCGTGACGAGCCACATGAGCAGTGCATGATAGAAACGTGATGTGTGCATGATGAGTTACGTGAGCAGAGTATGATCAGCCACGTGATCAGTGATTGCGTGCCACGTGATCAGTGCATGATCAGTCACGTGATACATGTGTGATCAGCCACGTGATCAGTGCATGATAGCCACGTGATGTGTGCATGATCAGTTACGTGAGCAGAGTATGATCAGCCACGTGATCAGTGCATGAGTGCCACATGATCAGTGCATGATATGTCACGTGACAGGTGTGTGATCAGCCACGTGAACAGTGCATGTTCAGCCAAGAGATCAGTGCATGATAGCCACGTGATCAGTGCATGATCCGTTACCTGAGCAGTGTATGATCAGCCACGTGATCAGTGCATGATATCCACGTGATCAGTGCATGATCATCACGTGATCAGTGCATGATCAGCCACGTGAATAGTGCATGCTCAGTCACGTGATAAGGGACTCTTGAGCTGCGTGATTACTGTCTGCTCATCTGCTTGAAAATTGCCAGCTGGGCTTCATGATTCTTGCCTTTCATCTGCTTGACAATTGCCAGCTGTGCTGCGTAATTCCTGCCTGCTCAGCTGCTTGATTATTGCCAGCTGAGCAGCATGATTCCTCACACCTGAGTTCCATGATTATTGCCTGCTGACTGTTTGATTCGTGCCTACTCAGCTCTTTGTTTATTGCCTCCAGAGGCAAATGATCGGTGTATGATAGCAAACATGATCAGCGCATGATCAGTCACATGATCAGAGCCATTAAGTCACGTGATCACTACATTATAGTCATGTAATCAGTCCATGCTCAGTCACGGTATCAGTGCATGATCAGCCACGTGATCAGTGCATGATCAGCCAGGTGATCATTTCATGATAGCTATGTGATCAGTTCATGATTTATCACGTGATCTGTGCATGACCAGGCAGGTGGTCAGTGTATGATCATCGACGTGATCAGTGCATGTTCCGTCACCTAATGGGTGTATATTCAGTCACCTGACCGGTACATGGTAGCTACAAGATCATTACATGGTCAGCCACGTGAGTAGTGCAGGATAGCCACGTGATCAGTGCATGATCAATCACGTGTTCAGTGCATGATCAGTCATGTAATCTGTGCATGACCAGTTACGTGACCAGTGTATGACCAGCCAAGTGATCAGTGCATGATAGCCACGTGATCAGTGCATGATCAGTCACGTGATCAGTGCATGATATGTCACGTGACAGGTGTGTGATCAGCCACATGAGCAGTGCATGTTCAGCCACTTGATCAGTGCATGATAGCCACGTGATCAGTGCATGATCAGTTACCTGAGCAGTGTATGATCAGCCACGTGAGCAGTGCATGGTCAGACACGAGAACAGTGTATTATCATCCACGTGATCAGTGCATGATATCCAAGTGATCAGTGCATGATCAATCACGTGATCAGTGTATGATCAGCCACGTGAACAGTGCATGCTCAGTCACGTGATCTGGGCCTGCTGAGCTGCGTGATTACTGTCTGCTCATCTGCTTGACAATTGCCAGCTGAGCTGCACGATTCCTTCCTGTCATCTGCTTGACAATTGCCAGCTGTGCTGCGTAATTCCTGCCTGCTCAGCTGCTTGATTATTGCCAGCTGAGCAGCATGATTCCTCACACCTGAGTTCCATGATTATTGCCTGCTGACTGTTTGATTCGTGCCTACTCAGCTCTTTGTTTATTGCCTCCAGAGGCACATGATCAGTGTATGATAGCAAACATGATCAGCTCATGATCAGTCACATGATCAGAGCCATTAAGTCACGTGATCACTACATGATAGTCATGTGATCAGTCCATGCTCAGTCACGGTATCAGTGCATGATCAGCCACGTAATCAGTGCATGATCAAGTCACGTGATCAGTGCATGGTCAGTCACGTTATCAGTGCATGATCATCCACGTGATCAGTGCATACTATTACGTGAACAATGCATGCGCAATCACGTGATCAGTGCATGAGAGCCACGTGATAAGTTCATAATCAGTCACGTGATAGGTGTATGATCAGCCATGTGAACAGTGCATGCTCAGTCACGTGATCAGGGCCTGCTGCGCTGCGTGATTGCTCATCTGCTTGACAATTGCCACCTGGGCTGCGTAATTCCTGCCTGCTCATCTATTTGATTATTGCCAGCTGAGCAGCATGATTTCTCAGAGCTGAGTTTCATGATTATAGCCTGCTGACTGTTTCCTGCCTACTCAGCTCTATGTTCTTTGCCTCCAGAGGCACATGATCAGTGTTTGACACCAAACATGATCAGCACATGATCAGTCACATGATCAATGCATGATAAGCCAGGTGATCAGTGCATGATCAATTACGTATTCAGTGCATGATCAGTCATGTGACCAGTACATGGTAGCTGCGTGATCATTGTAGGAACAGACACGTGAGAAGTGCATTTTAGCCACGTGATCAGTGCATGATCAGTCACGTGACCAGTGCATGGTAGCTACGTGATCATTGCATGATCAGCCATGTGATCAGTGCATGATCAGTCACGTGATCAGTGCATGGTAGCTACGTGAACATTGCATGATCAGCCACGTGATCAGTGCATGATAGCCACGTGATCAGTGCAGAATAGCCACGTGATCACTTCATGATTAGTCACGTGATCAGTACATGATCAGTCACGTGAACAGTGAATGATCATTTACGTGATCTGTGCATGATCAGTCACGTGACCAGTATATGGTAGCTTCGTGATCATTCCATGAGGAACCACGTGAGCTTTGCATGATAGCCACGTGATGTGTGCCTGATGAGTTACGTGAGCAGAGTATGATCAGCAACGTGATCAGTGCATGAGTGCCACGTGATCAGTGCATGATTTGTCACGTGGCAGGTGTGTGATCAGCCACGTGAACAGTGCATGTTCAGCCACGTATTCAGTGCATGATAGCCACGTGATCAGTGCATGATCAGTTACGTGAGCAGTGTATGATCAGCCACGTGATCAGTGCATGATCAGACACGTGAACAGTGTATGATCAGTCACGTGATCAGTGCATGATGAGCCACGTGATCAGTGCATTACCAGGCACGTGATCAGTGTATGTCCAGCCAAGTGATCAGTGCATGATAGCCACGTGATCAGTGCATGATCAGTCACGTGATCAGTGCATGATCAGTCACGTGATCAGTGTATGTTCAGCCACGTGATCAGTGCATGATCAGCCACATGATCAGTGCATGATCAATTATGTGATCAGTGCATGATCAGTCACGTGACCAGTACATGGTAGCTACGTGATCATTGCCTGATCAGCCACGTGAGCAGTGCATGATAGCCACGTGATCAGTGCATGATCAGCCATGTGATCAGTGCCTGATCAGTAACGTGATCAGTGCATGGTCAGTCACGTGATCAGTTCATGATCATCCACGTGATCAGTGCATGTGGAGTCATGTAGTCAATGCTTGATAGCGTCATGATCAGTGCACAATCAGTCCCGTGATGAGTGTATGATCAGCCAATTGACCAGTGCAAGATAGCTACGTGATCAGTGCATGATCAGTCACATGATCAGTGCATGATCAGTCACGTGATAGGTGTGTGATCAGCCATGTGAACAGTGCATGCTCAGTCACGTGATCAGGGCCTGCTGAGCTGCGTGATTACTGTCTGCTCATCTGCTTGACTATTTCTAGCTGAGCTGCACGATTCCTGCCTGTCATCTCCTTGACAATTGCCACCTGTGCTGCGTAATTCCTGCCTGCTCATCTACTTGATTATTGCCAGCTGAGCAGCATGATTTCTCAGAGCTGAGTTCCATGATTATAGCCTGCTGACTGATTCCTGCCTACTCAGCTCTATGTTAATTGCCTCCAGAGGCACATGATCAGTGTGTGACACCAAACATGATCAGCACATGATCAGTCACATGATCAATGCACGATAAGCCAGGTGATCAGTGCATGATCAATTATGTGAACAGTGCATGATCTGTCATGTGACCAGTACATGGTAGCTGTGTGATCATTGCATGATCAGCCACGTGAGCAGTGCATGATAGCCACGTGATCAGTGCATGATCAGTCACGTGATCTGTGCATGATCAGTCACGTGATCTGTGCATGATCAGTCACGTGATCAGTGCATGATCAATTACCTGATCAGTGCATGATCAGTCACGTGACCAGTGCATGGTAGCTACGTGATCATTGCATGATCAGCCACGTGATCAGTGCATGATAGCCACGTGATCAGTGCATGTTAGCCACGTGATCAGTGCATGATAGGTCACGTGATCTGTACATGATCAGTCACGTGACCAGTGCATGGTAGCTACGTGATCATTGCATGATCAGCCAGGTGATCAGTGCATGATATCCACGTGATCAGTGCAGGATAGCCACGTGATCACTTCATGATTATTCACGTGATCTGTACATGATCAGTCACGTGAACAGTGCATGATCAGTCATGTGATCAGTGTATGACCAGCCAAGTGATCAGTGCATGATAGCCACGTGATCAGTGCATGATCAGTCACGTGATCAGTGCATGATCAGTCACGTAATCAGTGTATGATCAGCCAGGTGATCAGTGCATGATCAGTTACGTGAGCAGTGTATGATCAGCCACGTGAGCAGTGTATGGTCAGACACGAGAACTGTGTATGATCATCCACGTGATCAGTGCATGATATCAAAGTGATCAGTGCATGATCAATCACGTGATCAGTGTATGATCAGCCACGTGAACAGTGCATGCTCAGTCACGTGATCTGGGCCTGCTGAGCTGCGTGATTACTGTTTGCTCATCTGCTTGACAATTGCCAGCTGGGCTGCAATATTCCTTCCTGTCATCTGCTTGACAATTGCCAGCTGTGCTGCGTAATTCCTGCCTGCTCAGCTGCTTGATTATTGCCAGCTGAGCAGCCTGATTCCTCACACCTGAGTTCCATGATTATTGCCTGCTGACTGTTTGATTCGTGCCTACTCAGCTCTTTGTTTATTGCCTCCAGAGGCACATGATCAGTGTATGATAGCAAACATGATCAGCGCATGATCAGTCACATGATCAGCGCCATTAAGTCACGTGATCACTACATGATAGTCATGTGATCAGTCCATGCTCAGTCACGGTATCAGTGCATGATCAGCCACGTGATAAGTGCATGATCTCTCACATGATTAGTGTATGATCATCCACGTGATCAGTGCATGGGCAGTCATGTGTTCAGTGCATGATATAGACGTGATCAGTGCATGATCAGTCTCGGGATCAGTGCATAATAGCCACGTGATCAGTGCATGATCAATCACCTGATGGGTGTATGATCATTCACGTGACCTGTACATGGTAGTTACATGAACATTGCATGATCAGCCACGTGAGTAGTGCATGATAGCCACGTGATCACTGCATGATCAGTCACGTGATCAGTGCATGATCAGTCATGTGACCAGTACATGGTAGCTGCGTGATCATCGCATGATCAGCCACGTGAGCAGTGCATGATAGCCACGTGATCAGTGCATGATCAGTCACGTGATCAGTGCATGGTCAGTCACGTGATCAGTGCATGATCATCCACGTGATCAGTGCATGTGGAGTCATGTAATCAATGCATGATAGCGCCTTGATCAGTGCACGATCAGTCCGGTGATGAGTGTATGATCAGCCAAGTGATCAGTGCAAGATAGCTACGTGATCAGTGAATGATCAGTCATATGATCAGTGCATGATTAGCCATGTCATCAGGGCATGATAGCCACGTGCTCAGTGCATACTATTACGTGAACAATGCATGCGCAATCACGTGATCAGTGCATGAGAGCCACGTGATAAGTGCATGATCAGTCACGTGATAGGTGTGTGATCAGCCATGTGAACAGTGCATGCTCAGTCACGTGATCAGGGCCTGCTGAGCTGCGTGATTACTGTCTGCTCATCTGCTTGACAATTGCCAGCTGAGCTGCACGATTCCTGCCTGCCATCTCCTTGAAAATTGCCACCTGTGCTGCGTAATTCCTGCCTGCTCATCTATTTGATTATTGCCAGCTGAGCAGCATGATTTCTCAGAGCTGAGTTCCATGATTATAGCCTGCTGACTGATTCCTGCCTACTCAGCTCTATGTTCTTTGCCTCCAGAGGCACATGATCAGTGTGTGACACCAAACATGATCAGCACATGATCAGTCACATGATCAATGCATGATAAGCCAGGTGATCAGTGCATGATCAATTACGTATTCAGTGCATGATCAGTCATGTGACGAGTACATGGTAGCTGCGTGATCATTGTAGGAACAGACACGTGAGAAGTGCATTTTAGCCACGTGATCAGTGCATGATCAGTCACGTGACCAGTGCATGGTAGCTACGTGATCATTGCATGATCAGCCATGTGATCAGTGCATGATCAGTCACGTGATCAGTGCATGGTAGCTACGTGAACATTGCATGATCAGCCACGTGATCAGTGCATGATATCCACGTGATCAGTGCAGAATAGCCACGTGATCACTTCATGATTAGTCACGTGATCAGTACATGATCAGTCACGTGAACAGTGAATGATCATTTACGTGATCTGTGCATGATCAGTCACGTGACCAGTATATGGTAGCTTCGTGATCATTCCATGAGGAACCACGTGAGCTTTGCATGATAGCCACGTGATGTGTGCCTGATGAGTTACGTGAGCAGAGTGTGATCAGCAACGTGATCAGTGCATGAGTGCCACGTGATCAGTGCATGATTTGTCACGTGGCAGGTGTGTGATCAGCCACGTGAACAGTGCATATTCAGCCACGTATTCAGTGCATGATAGCCACGTGATCAGTGCATGATCAGTTACGTGAGCAGTGTATGATCAGCCACGTGATCAGTGCATGGTCAGACACGTGAACAGTAATGATCAGTCACGTGATCAGTGCATGATGAGCCACGTGATCAGTGCATTACCAGGCACGTGATCAGTGTATGTCCAGCCAAGTGATCAGTGCATGATAGCCACGTGATCAGTGCATGATCAGTCACGTGATCAGTGCATGATCAGTCACGTGATCAGTGTATGTTCAGCCACGTGATCAGTGCATGATCAGCCACATGATCAGTGCATGATCAATTATGTGATCAGTGCATGATCAGTCACGTGACCAGTACATGGTAGCTACGTGATCATTGCCTGATCAGCCACGTGAGCAGTGCATGATAGCCACGTGATCAGTGCATGATCAGCCATGTGATCAGTGCCTGATCAGTAACGTGATCAGTGCATGGTCAGTCACGTGCTCAGTTCATGATCATCCACGTGATCAGTGCATGTGGAGTCATGTAGTCAATGCTTGATAGCGTCATGATCAGTGCACAATCAGTCCCGTGATGAGTGTATGATCAGCCAATTAATCAGTGAAAGATAGCTACGTGATCAGTGCATGATCAGTCACATGATCAGTGCATGATCAGTCACGTGATAGGTGTGTGATCAGCCATGTGAACAGTGCATGCTCAGTCACGTGATCAGGGCCTGCTGAGCTGCGTGATTACTGTCTGCTCATCTGCTTGACTATTTCTAGCTGAGCTGCACGATTCCTGCCTGTCATCTCCTTGACAATTGCCACCTGT
Organism: Bos javanicus; assembly: GCF_032452875.1. Taxonomy (NCBI): domain Eukaryota; kingdom Metazoa; phylum Chordata; class Mammalia; order Artiodactyla; family Bovidae; genus Bos; species Bos javanicus. The sequence goes on from NW_026893709.1 coordinate 447,303, forward strand.
GCTGCGTAATTCCTGCCTGCTCATCTACTTGATTATTGCCAGCTGAGCAGCATGATTTCTCAGAGGTGAGTTCCATGATTATAGCCTGCTGACTGATTCCTGCCTACTCAGCTCTATGTTAATTGCCTCCAGAGGCACATGATCAGTGTGTGACACCAAACATGATCAGCACATGATCAGTCACATGATAAATGCATGATAAGCCAGGTGATCAGTGCATGATCAATTATGTGAACAGTGCATGATCTGTCATGTGACCAGTACATGGTAGCTGTGTGATCATTGCATGATCAGCCACGTGAGCAGTGCATGATAGCCACGTGATCAGTGCATGATCAGTCACGTGATCTGTGCATGATCAGTCACGTGATCTGTGCATGATCAGTCACGTGATCAGTGCATGATCAATTACCTGATCAGTGCATGATCAGTCACGTGACCAGTGCATGGTAGCTACGTGATCATTGCATGATCAGCCACGTGATCAGTGCATGATAGCCACGTGATCAGTGCATGTTAGCCACGTGATCAGTGCATGATAGGTCACGTGATACGTGTGTGATCAGCCAGGTGATCAGTGCATGATATCCACGTGATCAGTGCAGGATAGCCACGTGATCACTTCATGATTATTCACGTGATCTGTACATGATCAGTCACGTGAACAGTGCATGATCAGTCATGTGATCAGTGTATGACCAGCCAAGTGATCAGTGCATGATAGCCACGTGATCAGTGCATGATCAGTCACGTGATCAGTGCATGATCAGTCACGTGATCAGTGCATGACCAGCCAAGTGATCAGTGCATGATAGCCACGTGATCAGTGCATGATAAGCCAGGTGATCAGTGCATGATCAGTCACGTGATCAGTGCATGATCAGCCATGTGAACAGTGCATGCTCAGTCACGTGATCAGGGCCTGCTGAGCTGCGTGATTACTGTCTGCTCATCTGCTTGACAATTGCCAGCTGAGCTGCACGATTCCTGCCTGTCATCTGCTTGACAATTGCCAGCTGTGCTGCGTAATTCCTGCCTGCTCAGCTGCTTGATTATTGCCAGCTGAGCAGCATGATTCCTCACACCTGAGTTCCATGATTATTGCCTGCTGACTGTTTGATTCGTGCCTACTCAGCTCTTTGTTATTGCCTCCAGAGGCAAATGATCAGTGTATGATAGCAAACATGATCAGCGCATGATCAGTCACATGATCAGAGCCATTAAGTCACGTGATCACTACATGATAGTCATGTGATCAGTCCATGCTCAGTCACGGTATCAGTGCATGATCAGCCACGTGATCAGTGCATGATCAGCCAGCTGATCATTTCATGATAGCTATGTGATCAGTTCATGATTTGTCACGTGATCTGTGCATGACCAGGCAGGTGATCAGTGTATGATCAGCGAGGTGATCAGTGCATGATCCGTCACCTAATGGGTGTATAATCAGTCACCTGACCGGTACATGGTAGCTACATGATCATTGCATGATCAGCCAAGTGAGTAGTGCATGATAGCCACGTGATCAGTGCATGGTCAGTCACGTGATCAGTGCATGATCATCCACGTGATCAGTGCATGTGGAGTCATGTAGTCAATGCATGATAGCGCCGGGATCAGTGCACGATGAGTCCCGTGATGAGTGTATGATCTGCCAAGTGATCAGTGCAAGACAGCTACGTGATCAGTGCATGATCAGTCACATGATCAGTGCATGATCAGTCACGTGATAGGTGTGTGAACAGCCATGTGAACAGTGCATGCTCAGTCACGTGATCAGGGCCTGCTGAGCTGCGTGATTACTGTCTGCTCATCTGCTTGACAATTTCCAGCTGAGCTGCACGATTCCTGCCTGTCATCTCCTTGACAATTGCCACCTGTGCTGCGTAATTCCTGCCTGCTCATCTACTTGATTATTGCCAGCTGAGCAGCATGATTTGTCAGAGCTGAGTTCCATGATTATAGCCTGCTGACTGATTCCTGCCTACTCAGCTCTATGTTCATTGCCTCCAGAGGCACATGATCAGTGTGTGACACCAAACATGATCAGCACATGATCAGTCACATGATCAATGCATGATTAGCCATGTGGTCAGTGCATGATCAATTATGTGATCAGTGCATGATCAGTCATGTGACCAGTACATGGTAGCTGCGTGGTCATTGCATGATCAGCCACGTGAGCAGTGCATGATAGCCACGTGATCAGTGCATGGTCAGTCACGTGATCAGTGCATGATCATCCACGTGATCAGTGCATGTGGAGTCATGTAGTCAATGCATGATAGCGCCGGGATCAGTGCACGATGAGTCCCGTGATGAGTGTATGATCTGCCAAGTGATCAGTGCAAGACAGCTACGTGATCAGTGCATGATCAGTCACATGATCAGTGCATGATCAGTCACGTGATAGGTGTGTGAACAGCCATGTGAACAGTGCATGCTCAGTCACGTGATCAGGGCCTGCTGAGCTGCGTGATTACTGTCTGCTCATCTGCTTGACAATTGCCAGCTGAGCTGCACGATTCCTGCCTGTCATCTCCTTGACAATTGCCACCTGTGCTGCGTAATTCCTGCCTGCTCATCTACTTGATTATTGCCAGCTGAGCAGCATGATTTGTCAGAGCTGAGTTCCATGATTATAGCCTGCTGACTGATTCCTGCCTACTCAGCTCTATGTTCATTGCCTCCAGAGGCACATGATCAGTGTGTGACACCAAACATGATCAGCACATGATCAGTCACATGATCAATGCATGATTAGCCATGTGGTCAGTGCATGATCAATTATGTGATCAGTGCATGATCAGTCATGTGACCAGTACATGGTAGCTGCGTGGTCATTGCATGATCAGCCACGTGAGCAGTGCATGATATCCACGTGATCAGTGCATGGTCAGTCACGTGATCAGTGCATGATCATCCACGTGATCAGTGCATGTGGAGTCATGTAGTCAATGCATGATAGCGCCGGGATCAGTGCACGATCAGTCCCGTGATGAGTGTATGATCTGCCAAGTGATCAGTGCAAGACAGCCACGAGATCAGTGCATGATCAGTCACATGATCAGTGCATGATCAGTCACGTGATAGGTGTGTGAACAGCCATGTGAACAGTGCATGCTCAGTCACGTGATCAGGGCCTGCTGAGCTGCGTGATTACTGTCTGCTCATCTGCTTGACAATTGCCAGCTGAGCTGCACGATTCCTGCCTGTCATCTCCTTGACAATTGCCACCTGTGCTGCGTAATTCCTGCCTGCTCATCTACTTGATTATTGCCAGCTGAGCAGCATGATTTGTCAGAGCTGAGTTCCATGATTATAGCCTGCTGACTGATTCCTGCCTACTCAGCTCTATGTTCATTGCCTCCAGAGGCACATGATCAGTGTGTGACACCAAACATGATCAGCACATGATCAGTCACATGATCAATGCATGATTAGCCATGTGGTCAGTGCATGATCAATTATGTGATCAGTGCATGATCAGTCATGTGACCAGTACATGGTAGCTGCGTGGTCATTGCATGATCAGCCACGTGAGCAGTGCATGATAGCCACGTGATTAGTGCATGATAAGTCATGTGATACGTGTGTGATCAGCCACGTGATCAGTACATGATATCCACGTGATCAGTGCAGGATAGCCACGTGATCACTTCATGATTATTCACGTGATCTGTACATGATCAGTCACGTGAACACTGCATGATCAGTCATGTGATCAGTGTATGACCAGCCAAGTGATCAGTGCATGATAGCCACGTGATCAGTGCATGATCAGTCACGTGATCAGTGCATGATCAGTCACGTGATCAGTGTATGATCAGCCACGTGATTAGTGCATGATCAGCCAAATGATAAGTGCATGATCAATTACGTGATCAGTGCATGATCACCCATGTGATCAGTGCATGATCATTCACGTGATCAGTACATGATCAGTCACGTGAACAGTGCATGATCCTTTACGTGATCTGTGCATGATTAGTTACGTGAGCAGTATATGGTAGCTACGTGATCATTCCGAGACGAGCAACGTGAGCAGTGCTTGATAGAAACGTGATGTGTGCATGATGAGTTACATGAGCAGAGTATGATCAGCCACGTGATCAGTGCATGATATGTCACGTGACAGGTGTGTGATCAGCCACGTTAACAGTGCATGTTCAGCCACGTATTCAGTGCATGACAGCCACGTGATCAGTGTATGATTAGTTACGTGAGCAGTGTATGATCAGCCACGTGATCAGTGCATGGTCAGACACGTGAACAGTGTATGATCAGCCACGTGATCAGTGCATGATATCCAAGTGATCAGTGCATGATCAATCACGTGATCAGTGTATGATCAGCCACGTGAACAGTGCATGCTCAGTCAGGTGATCGGGGCCTGCTGAGCTGCGTGATTCCTGCCTGTCATCTGCTTGTCAATTGCCAGCTGTGCTGCCTAATTCCTGCCTGCTCAGCTGCTTGATTATTGCCAGCTGAGCAGCATGATTCGTCACAGCTGAGTTCCATGATTATTGCCTGCTGACTGTTTGATTCGTGCCTACTCAGCTCTTTGTTTATTGCCTCCAGAGGCACATGATCAGTGTATGATAGCAAACATGATCAGCGCATGATCAGTCACATGATCAGCGCCATTAAGTCACGTGATCACTACATGATAGTCATGTGATCAGTCCATGCTCACTCACGGTATCAGTGCATGATCAGCCACGTGATCAGTGCACGATCTGTCACATGATTAGCGAATGATCACCCACGTGATCAGTGCATGTGCAGTCATGTGATCAGTGCATGATATAGACGTGATCAGTGCATGATGAGTCTCGTGATCAGTGCATGATAGCCACGTGATCAGTGCATGATCAGTCACCTGTTGGGTGTATGATCATTCACGTGACCTGTACATGGTAGCTACATGATCATTGCATGTTCAGCCACGTGAGTAGTGCATGATAGCCACGTGATCACTGCATGATCAGTCACGTGATCAGTGCATGATCAGTCACGTGACCAGTACATGGTAGCTGCGTGATCATCGCATGATCAGCCACGTGAGCAGTGCATGATAGCCATGTGATCAGTGCATGATCAGACACGAGATCAGTTCGTGATCAGTCACGTGATCAGTGCATGATCAGCCACGTGATCAATGCATGACCAGGCACGTGATCAGTGAATGTCCAGCCAAGTGATCAATGCATGATAGTCACGTGATCAGTGCATGATCAGTCACATGATCAGTGCATGATCAGTCACGTGATAGGTGTGTGATCACCCACGTGAACAGTGCATGCTTAGTCACGTTATCATGGCCTGCTGAGCTGCGTGATTACTGTCTGCTAATCTGCTTGACAATTTTCAGTTGAGCTGCAAGATTCCTGCCTGTCATCTCCTTCACAATTGCCACCTGTGCTGAGTAATTCCTGCCTGCTCATCTACTTGATTATTGCCAGCTGAGCAGCATGATTTCTCAGAGGTGAGTTCCATGATTATAGCCTGCTGACTGATTCCTGCCTACTCAGCTCTATGTTCATTGCCTCCAGAGGCACATGATCAGTGTGTGACACCAAACATGCTCAGCACATGATCAATCACATGATCAATGCATGATAAGCCAGGTGATCAGTGCATTATCAATTACCTGATCAGTGCATGATCTGTCATCTGATCTGTGCATGATCAGTCACGTGACCAGTGCATGGTAGCTACGTGAACATTGCATGTTCAGCCACGAGATCAGTGCATGATAGCCACGTGATCAGTGCATGATAGCCACGTGATCAGTGCATGATCAGTCACGTGATACGTGTGTGATCAGCCACGTGATCAGTGCATGTTATCCACGTGATCAGTGCAGGATAGCCACGGTATCACTTCATGATTATTTACGTGATCTGTACATGATCAGTCACGTGATACGTGTGTGATCACCACCAGATCAGTGCGTGATGAGCCACGTGATCAGTGCATGATCAGTCACGTGATACGTGTGTGATCAGCCACGTGATCAGTGCATGATATCCACGTGATCAGTGCAGGATAGCCACGTGATCACTTCATGATTATTCACGTGATCTGTACATGATCTGTCACGTGAACAGTGCATGATCAGTCATGTGATCAGTGTATGACCAGCCAAGTGATCAGTTCATGATAGCCACGTGATCAGTGCATGATCAGTCACGTGATCAGTGCATGATCAGTCACGTGATCAGTGTATGATCAGCCACGAGATCAGTGCATGTTCAGCCAAATGATAAGTGCATGATCAATTACGTGATCAGTGCATGATCAGCCACGTGATCAGTGCATGATCAGCCACGTGATCAGTGCATGATCAGCCAAATGATAAGTGCATGATCAATTCCGTGATCAGTGCATGATCAGCCACGTGATCAGTGCATGATCAGTCACGTGAACAGTACATGATCAGTCACGTGAACAGTGCATGATCATTGACGTGATCTGTGCATGATCAATCACGTGACCAGTATATGGTAGCTACGTGAACATTCCGTGACGAGCCACGTGAGCAGTGCATGATAGAAACGTGATGTGTGCATGATGAGTTACATGAGCAGAGTATGATCAGCCACGTGATCAGTGCATGCGTGCTACGTGATCAGTGCATGATATGTCACGTGCCAGGTGTGTGATCAGCCACGTGAACAGTGCATGGTCAGCCACGTATTCAGTGCATGATAGCCACTTGTTCATTGCATGATCAGTCACATGATCAGTGCCATTAAGTCAAGTGATCACTACATGATAGGCATGTGATCAGTCCATGCTCAGTCACGGTATCAGTGCATGATCAGCCACGTGATCAGTGCATGATCTGTCACATGATTAGTGTATGATCATCCACGTGATCAGTGCATGGGCAGTCATGTGATTAGTGCATGATGTAGACGTGATCAGAGCATGATCAGTCTCGTGATCAGTGCATGATAGCCACGTGATCAGTGCATGATCAGTCACCTGATGGGTGTATGATCATTCACGTGACCTGTACATGGTAGCTACATGATCATTGCATGATCAGCCACCTGAGTAGTGCATGATAGCCACGTGATCACTGCATGATCAGCCACGTGAGCAGTGCATGATAGCCACGTGATCAGTGCATGATCAGACACGAGATCAGTGCATGATCAGTCACGTGATCAGTGCATGATCAGCCACGTGATCAGTGCATGACCAGGCACGTGATCAGTGTATGTCCAGCCAAGTGATCAGTGCATGATAGACACGTAATCAGTGCATGATCAGTCACGAGATCAGTGCATGATCAGTCACGTGATACGTGTGTGATCATCCATGTGAACAGTGCATGCTCAGTCACGTGATCAGGGCCTGCTGAGCTGCGTGATTAGTCTCTGCTCATCTGCTTGACAATTTCCAGCTGAGCTGTACGATTCCTGCCTGTCATCTCCTTGACAATTGCCACGTGTGCTGCATAATTCCTGCCTGCTCATCCACTTGATTATTGCCAGCTGAGCAGCATGATTTCTCAGAGGTAAGTTCCATGATTATAGCCTGCTGACTGATTCCTGCCTACTCAGCTCTATGTTCATTGCCTCCAGAGGCACATGATCAGTGTGTGATACCAAACATGATCAGCACATGATCAGTCACATAATCAATGCATGATAAGCCAGGTGATCAGTGCATGATCAATTATGTAATCATTGCATGATCAGCCACGTGAGCAGTGCATGATAGCCCCGTGATCAGTGCATGATCAGTCACGTGATCTGTGCATGATCAGTCACGTGATCTGTGCATGATCAGTCACGTGATCAGTGCATGTTAACTACGTGATCATTGCATGATCATCCACGTAATCAGTGCATGATAGCCACGTGATCAGTGCAATATAGCCACGTGATCAGTGCATGATCAGTCACCTGATGGGGGTATGATCGGTCACGTGACCGGTACATGTTAGCTTCATGATCATTGCATGATCAGCCAAGTGATCAGTGCATGATAGCCACATGATCAGGGCATGATCAGTCACGTGACCAGTGCATGATCAGTCACGTGATCAGTGCATGATAGCCACGTGATCAGTGCATGATCACTTTCGTGAGCAGTGTATGATCAGCCACGTGATCATTGCATGGTCAGACACGTGAACAGTGTATGATCAGCCACGTGATCAGTGCATGATATCCAAGTGATCAGTGCCCGGTACCCAGGTGGTCAGTTCATGATTAGTCACGTTATCTGTGCATGACAGGCACGTGATCAGTGCCTGATATCCACGTGATCAGTGCATGATCAGCCAGGTGATCAGTTCATGATAGCTATGTGATCAGTTCATGATTTGTCACGTGATCTGTGCATGACCAGGCAGGTGGTCAGTGTATGATCATCGACGTGATCAGTGCATGATCCCTCACCTAATGGGTGTATGATCAGTCACCTGACCGGTACATGGTAGCTACATGATCATTGCATGGTCAGCCACGTGAGTAGTGCATGATAGCCACGTGATCAGTGCATGATCAATCACGTGTTCAGTGCATGATCAGTCATGTTATCTGTGCATGACCAGGCACGTGATCAGTGTATGACCAGCCAAGTGATCAGTGCATGATAGCCATGTGATCAGTGCATGATCAGTCACGCGATCAGTGCATGATCAGTCACGTGATCAGTGGATGATCAGCCACGTGATCAGTGCATGATCAGCTATATGATCAGTGCATGATCAATTACATGATCAGTGCATGATCAGTCACCTGATGGGTGTATGATCATTCACGTGACCTGTACATGGTAGCTACATGATCATTGCATGATCAGCCACGTGAGTAGTGCATGATAGCCACGTGATCACTGCATGATCAGTCACGTGATCAGTGCATGATCAGTCATGTGACCAGTACATGGTAGCTGTGTGATCATCGCATGATCATCCACGTGAGCAGTGCATGATCAGACACGAGATCAGTGCATGATCAGTCACGTGATCAGTGCATGATCAGTCACGTGATACGTGTGTGATCAGCCACGTGATCAGTGCATGATATCCACGTGATCAGTGCAGGATAGCCACGTGATCACTTCATGATTATTCACGTGATCTGTACATGATCAGTCAGTGATACGTGTGTGATCAGCCACATGATCAGTGCGTGATGAGCCATGTGATCAGTGCAGGATGAATTACGTGATCAGTGCATGATCAGTCACGTGATACGTGCGTGATCAGCCACGTGATCCGTGCATGATAGCCACGTGATCAGTGCATGATAGCCACGTGATCAGTGCATGATCAGTCATGTGATACGTGTGTGATCAGCCACGTGATCCGTGCATGATATCCACGTGATCAGTGCATGATAGCCACGGGATCAGTGCATGAGAGCCACGTGATCAGTGCACGATCAGTCACGTGATACATGTGTGATCACCCACGTGATCAGGGCATGATAGCCACGTGATGTGTGCATGATCAGTTACGTGAGCAGAGTATGATCAGCCACGTGATCAGAGCATGAGTGCCACGTGATCAGTGCATGATATGTCACGTGACAGGTGTGTGATCAGCCACGTGAACAGTGCATGTTCAGCCACGTGATCAGTGCATGATAGCCACGTGATCAGTGCATGATCAGTCACGTGATACGTGTGTGATCAGCCTCGTGATCCGTGTATGATATCCACGTGATCAGTGCATGATAACCACGTAATCAGTGCATGATCAGTCACGTGATACGTGTGTGATCAGCCACGTGATCAGTGCATGATGAGTCAGGTGATCAGTGCCGGATTCATTACGTGATCAGTGCATGATCAGTCACGTGACCAGTAAATGGTTGCTACGTGATCATTCCATGATCAGCCACATGAGCAGTGCATGATAGCCATGTGATCAGTGGGTGATCAGTCACGTGATCAGTACATAATCAGTCACGTGAACAGTACATGATCATTTACGTGATCTGTGCATGATCAGTCACGTGACCATATATGGTAGTTACGTGAACATTGCATGACCAGCCAGGTGAGAAGTGCATGAAAGCCACCTGATGTGTACATGATCAGTTACGTGAGCAGAATATGATCAGCCACGTGATCATGCATGAGTGCCATGTGATCAGTGCATGATCAGTCACGTGACAAGTGTTTGATAAGCCACGTGAACAGTGCATGTTCAGCCACGTGATCAGTGCATGATATCCACGTGATCAGTGCATGATCAGTTACGTTAACAGTGTATGATCAGTCTCGTGATCAGTGCATGATAGCCACGTGATCAGTGCATGATCAGTCACCTGATGGGTGTATGATCATTCACGTGACCTGAACATGGTAGCTACATCATCATTGCATGATCAGCCACGTGAGTAGTGCATTATAGCCACGTGATCACTGCATGATCAGTCACGTGATCAGTGCAAGATCAGTCACGTGATCAGTGCATGATCAGTCACGTGATCAGTGCATGATCAGTTACGTGATCAGTGCATGATCAGTCACGTGACCAGTGCATGATAGCTACGTGATCAGTGCATGATCAGCCACGTGATCAGTGCATGATAGCCACGTGATCAGTGCATGATAGCCACGTGATCAGTGCATGATCAGTCACGTGATCAGTGCATGATCAGTCACGTGATCAGTGCATGATAGCATGATCAGTGCATGATCAGCCACGTGATCAGTGCATGATAGCCACGTGATCAGTGCATGATCAGTCACGTGATCAGTGCATGATCAGTCACGTGATCAGTGCATGATAGCCACGTGATCAGTGCATGATCAGTCACGTGATCAGTGCATGATCAGCCACGTGATCAGTGCATGATCAGACACGTGATCAGTGCATGATCAGCCACGTGATCAGTGCATGATAGCCACGTGATCAGTGCATGATAGCCACGTGATCAGTGCATGATCAGTCACGTGATCAGTGCATGATCAGCCACGTGATCAGTGCATGATAGCCACGTGATCAGTGCATGATCAGCCACGTGATCAGTGCATGATAGCCACGTGATCAGTGCATGATCAGTCACGTGATCAGTGCATGATCAGCCACGTGATCAGTGCATGATCAGCCACGTGATCAGTGCATGATCAGTCACGTGATCAGTGCATGATCAGTCACGTGACCAGTACATGGTAGCTACGTGATCATTGCATGATCAGCCACGTGATCAGTGCATGATAGCCACGTGATCAGTGCATGATCAGTCACGTGATCAGTGCATGATCAGTCATGTGATCAGTGCATGATCAGTCACGTGATCAGTGCATGATCAGCCACGTGATCAGTGCATGATAGCCACGTGATCAGTGCATGATCAGTCACGTGATCAGTGCATGATCAGTCACGTGATCAGTGCATGATCAGCCACGTGATCAGTGCATGATCAGCCACGTGATCAGTGCATGATCAGCCACGTGATCAGTGCATGATCAGTCACGTGATCAGTGTATGATCATTCACGTGACCAGTACATGGTAGCTACGTGATCATTGCATGATCAGCCACGTGATCAGTGCATGATAGCCACGTGATCAGTGCATGATCAGTCACGTGATCAGTGCATGATCAGTCACGTGACCAGTACATGGTAGCTGCGTGATCATGCATGATCAGCCACGTGATCAGTGCATGATCAGCCACGTGATCAGTGCATGATCAGTCACGTGATCAGTGCATGATCAGTCACGTGATCGTGCATGATCAGCCACGTGATCAGTGCATGATATCCACGTGATCAGTGCATGATAGCCACGTGATCAGTGCATGATCAGTCACGTGATCAGTGCATGATCAGTCACGTGATCGTGTGTGATCAGCCACGTGATCAGTGCATGATCAGCCACGTGATCAGTGCATGATCAATTACGTGATCAGTGCATGATCAGTCACGTGATCAGTGCATGATCAGCCACGTGATCAGTGCATGATCAGCCACGTGATCAGTGCATGATAGCCACGTGATCAGTGCATGATCAGTCACGTGATCAGTGCATGATCAGCCACGTGATCAGTGCATGATATCCACGTGATCAGTGCATGATCAGCCACGTGATCAGTGCATGATAGCCACGTGATCAGTGCATGATCAGTCACGTGATCATGTGTGATCAGCCACGTGATCAGTGCATGATAGCCACGTGATCAGTGCATGATCAGTCACGTGATCAGTGTATGATCAGCCACGTGATCAGTGCATGAGTGCCACGTGATCAGTGCATGATAGTCACGTGATCAGTGTGTGATCAGCCACGTGATCAGTGCATGATCAGCCACGTGATCAGTGCATGATAGCCACGTGATCAGTGCATGATCAGTCACGTGATCAGTGTATGATCAGCCACGTGATCAGTGCATGATAGCCACGTGATCAGTGCATGATAGCCACGTGATCAGTGCATGATCAGTCACGTGATCAGTGTGTGATCAGCCACGTGATCAGTGCATGATCAGTCACGTGATCAGTGCATGATCATTACGTGATCAGTGCATGATCAGTCACGTGATCAGTGCATGGTTGCTACGTGATCATTCCATGATCAGCCACGTGAGCAGTGCATGATAGCCACGTGATCAGTGCATGATCAGTCACGTGATCAGTGCATGATCAGTCACGTGATCAGTGCATGATCATTTACGTGATCAGTGCATGATCAGTCACGTGACCAGTATATGGTAGCTACGTGATCATTGCATGATCAGCCACGTGATCAGTGCATGATAGCCACGTGATCAGTGCATGATCAGTCACGTGATCAGTGTATGATCAGCCACGTGATCATGCATGAGTGCCACGTGATCAGTGCATGATCAGTCACGTGATCAGTGCATGATCAGCCACGTGATCAGTGCATGATCAGCCACGTGATCAGTGCATGATAGCCACGTGATCAGTGCATGATCAGTTACGTGATCAGTGCATGATCAGTCACGTGATCAGTGCATGATAGCCACGTGATCAGTGCATGATCAGTCACGTGATCAGTGCATGATCATTCACGTGACCAGTACATGGTAGCTACATGATCATTGCATGATCAGCCACGTGATAGTGCATGATAGCCACGTGATCAGTGCATGATCAGTCACGTGATCAGTGCATGATCAGTCATGTGACCAGTACATGGTAGCTGCGTGATCATGCATGATCAGCCACGTGATCAGTGCATGATAGCCACGTGATCAGTGCATGATCAGTCACGTGATCAGTGCATGATCAGTCACGTGATCAGTGCATGATCAGCCACGTGATCAGTGCATGATCAGCACGTGATCAGTGCATGTCCAGCCACGTGATCAGTGCATGATAGCCACGTGATCAGTGCATGATCAGTCACGTGATCAGTGCATGATCAGTCACGTGATCAGTGCATGATCAGCCACGTGATCAGTGCATGATCAGCCACGTGATCAGTGCATGATCAATTACGTGATCAGTGCATGATCAGTCACGTGACCAGTACATGGTAGCTACATGATCATTGCATGATCAGCCACGTGATCAGTGCATGATAGCCACGTGATCAGTGCATGATCAGCCACGTGATCAGTGCATGATCAGGCACGTGATCAGTGCATGATCAGTCACGTGATCAGTGCATGATCAGCCACGTGATCAGTGCATGTCAGTCATGTGTCAGTGCATGATAGCCCGTGATCAGTGCATGATCAGTCCCGTGATCAGTGCATGATCAGCCACGTGATCAGTGCATGATCAGCCACGTGATCAGTGCATGATAGCCACGTGATCAGTGCATGATCAGTCACGTGATCAGTGTGTGATCAGCCACGTGAACAGTGCATGCTCAGTCACGTGATCAGGGCCTGCTGAGCTGCGTGATTACTGTCTGCTCATCTGCTTGACAATTGCCAGCTGAGCTGCACGATTCCTGCCTGTCATCTGCTTGACAATTGCCAGCTGTGCTGCGTAATTCCTGCCTGCTCAGCTGCTTGATTATTGCCAGCTGAGCAGCATGATTTCTCACAGCTGAGTTCCATGATTATTGCCTGCTGACTGATTCCTGCCTACTCAGCTCTTTGTTCATTGCCTCCAGAGGCACATGATCAGTGTATGATACCAAACATGATCAGCGCATGATCAGTCACATGATCAGTGCATGATAAGCCACGTGATCAGTGCATGATCAATCATGTGATCAGTGCATGATCAGTCATGTGACCAGTGCATGGTAGCTGTGTGATCAGTGCATGATCAGCCACGTGATCAGTGCATGATCAGTCACGTGATCAGTGCATGATCAGTCACGTGATCAGTGTGTGATCAGCCACGTGATCAGTGCATGATAGCCACGTGATCAGTGCATGATAGCCACGTGATCAGTGCATGATCATTCACGTGATCTGTGCATGATCAGGCACGTGATCAGTGCATGATCAGCCACGTGATCAGTGCATGATAGCCACGTGATCAGTGCATGATCAGTCACGTGATCAGTGCATGATCAGTCACGTGACCAGTACATGGTAGCTACGTGATCATTGCATGATCAGCCACGTGATCAGTGCATGATAGCCACGTGATCAGTGCATGATCAGTCACGTGATCAGTGCATGATCAGTCACGTGATCAGTGCATGATCAGGCACGTGATCAGTGCATGATCAGCCACGTGATCAGTGCATGATAGCCACGTGATCAGTGCATGATCAGTCACGTGATCAGTGCATGATCAGCCACGTGATCAGTGCATGATCAGCCACGTGATCAGTGCATGATCAATTACGTGATCAGTGCATGATCAGTCACGTGATCAGTGCATGGTAGCTACGTGATCAGTGCATGATCAGCCACGTGATCAGTGCATGATCAGCCACGTGATCAGTGCATGATAGCCACGTGATCAGTGCATGATCAGTCACGTGATCAGTGCATGATAGCCACGTGATCAGTGCATGATCAGTCACGTGATACGTGTGTGATCAGCCACGTGATCAGTGCATGATGAGCCACGTGATCAGTGCATGATCAATTACGTGATCAGTGCATGATCAGTCACGTGATCAGTACATGGTTGCTACGTGATCGTGCATGATCAGTCACGTGATCAGTGCATGATAGCCACGTGATCAGTGCATGATCAGTCACGTGATCAGTGCATGATCAGTCACGTGATCAGTGCATGATCATTTACGTGATCAGTGCATGATCAGTCACGTGATCAGTATATGGTAGCCACGTGATCATTCCATGACAGCCACGTGAGCAGTGCATGATATGTCACGTGACAGGTGTGTGATCAGCCACGTGATCAGTGCATGATCAGCCACGTGATCAGTGCATGATAGCCACGTGATCAGTGCATGATCAGCTTCGTGAGCAGTGTATGATCAGCCACGTGATCAGTGCATGGTCAGACACGTGAACAGTGTATGATCAGCCACGTGATCAGTGCATGATATCCAAGTGATCAGTGCATGATCATCACGTGATCAGTGTATGATCAGCCACGTGAACAGTGCATGCTCAGTCACGTGATCAGGGCCTGCTGAGCTGCGTGATTACTGTCTGCTCATCTGCTTGACAATTGCCAGCTGAGCTGCACAATTCCTGCCTGTCATCTGCTTAACAATTGCCAGCTGTGCTGCGTAATTCTGCCTGCTCAGCTGCTTGATTATTGCCAGCTGAGCAGCATGATTCCTCACACCTGAGTTCCATGATTATTGCCTGCTGACTGTTTGATTCGTGCCTACTAAGCTCTTTTTTTATTGCCTCCAGAGGCACATGATCAGTGTATGATAGCAAACATGATCAGCGCATGATCAGTCACATGATCAGCGCCATTAACTCACGTGATCACTACATGATAGTCATGTGATCAGTCCATGCTCAGTCACGGTATCAGTGCATGATCAGCCACGTGATCAGTGCATGATCTGTCACGTGATACATGTGTGATCAGCCACGTGATCAGTGCATGATCAGCCACGTGATCAGTGCATGATCAGTACGTGATCAGTGCATGATCAGTCACGTGATCAGTGCATGATAGCCACGTGATCAGTGCATGATCAGCCACGTGATCAGTGCATGATAGCCACGTGATCAGTGCATGATCAGCCACGTGATCAGTGCATGATCAGTCATGTGATCAGTGCATGATAGCCACGTGATCAGTGCATGATCAGTCACGTGATCAGTGCATGATAGCCACGTGATCAGTGCATGATCAGTCACGTGATCAGTGCATGATCAGTCACGTGATCAGTGCATGATAGCTACGTGATCAGTGCATGATCAGCCACGTGATCAGTGCATGATAGCCACGTGATCAGTGCATGATCAGTCACGTGATCAGTGCATGATCAGTCACGTGATCAGTGCATGGTAGCTGCGTGATCATGCATGATCAGCCACGTGATCAGTGCATGATAGCCACGTGATCAGTGCATGATCAGTCACGTGATCAGTGCATGATCAGGCACGTGATCAGTGCATGATCAGCCACGTGATCAGTGCATGATAGCCACGTGATCAGTGCATGATCAGTCACGTGATCAGTGCATGATCAGTTACGTGATCAGTGCATGATCAGCCACGTGATCAGTGCATGATAGCCACGTGATCAGTGCATGATCAGTCACGTGATCAGTGCATGATCAGTCACGTGATCAGTGCATGATCAGCCACGTGATCAGTGCATGATAGTCACGTGATCAGTGCATGATCAGTCACGTGATCGTGTGTGATCAGCCACGTGATCAGTGCATGATATCCACGTGATCAGTGCATGATAGCCACGTGATCAGTGCATGATCAGCCACGTGATCAGTGCATGATCAGTCACGTGATTCGTGTGTGATCAGCCACGTGATCAGTGCATGATGAGCCACGTGATCAGTGCATGATCAATTACGTGATCAGTGCATGATCAGTCACGTGACCAGTACATGGTAGCTACGTGATCATTGCATGATCAGCCACGTGATCAGTGCATGATAGCCACGTGATCAGTGCATGATCAGCCACGTGATCAGTGCATGATCAGTCACGTGATCAGTGCATGATCAGTCACGTGATCATGTGTGATCAGCCACGTGATCAGTGCATGATGAGCCACGTGATCAGTGCATGATCAATTACGTGATCAGTGCATGATCAGTCACGTGACCAGTGCATGGTACTACGTGATCTTGCATGATCAGCCACGTGAGCAGTGCATGATAGCCACGTGATCAGTGCATGATCAGTCACGTGATCAGTGCATGATCAGTCACGTGATCAGTGCATGATCAGCCACGTGATCAGTGCATGATCAGTCACGTGATCAGTGCATGATAGCCACGTGATCAGTGCATGATCAGCCACGTGATCAGTGCATGATAGCCACGTGATCAGTGCATGATCAGTTACGTGATCAGTGTATGATCAGCCACGTGATCAGTGCATGATATCCACGTGATCAGTGCATGATCATCACGTGATCAGTGTATGATCAGCCACGTGAACAGTGCATGCTCAGTCACGTGATCAGGGCCTGCTGAGCTGCGTGATTACTGTCTGCTCATCTGCTTGACAATTGCCAGCTGAGCTGCATGATTCCTGCCTGTCATCTGCTTGACAATTGCCAGCTGTGCTGCGTAATTCCTGCCTGCTCAGCTGCTTGATTATTGCCAGCTGAGCAGCATGATTCCTCACACCTGAGTTCCATGATTATTGCCTGCTGACTGTTTGATTCGTGCCTACTCAGCTCTTTGTTTATTGCCTCCAGAGGCACATGATCAGTGTATGATAGCAAACATGATCAGCGCATGATCAGTCACATGATCAGCGCCATTAAGTCACGTGATCACTACATGATAGTCATGTGATCAGTCCATGCTCAGTCACGGTATCAGTGCATGATCAGCCACGTGATCAGTGCATGATCAGCCAGGTGATCAGTTCATGATAGCCATGTGATCAGTGCATGATCAGTCACGTGATCAGTGCATGATCAGGCACGTGATCAGTGCATGATCAGCCACGTGATCAGTGCATGATCAGTCACCTGATGGGTGTATGATCAGTCACGTGACCAGTACATGGTAGCTACATGATCATTGCATGATCAGCCACGTGATCAGTGCATGATCAGTCACGTGATCAGTGCATGATCAGTCATGTGATCAGTGCATGATCAGGCACGTGATCAGTGCATGACAAGCCACGTGATCAGTGCATGATAGCCACGTGATCAGTGCATGATCAGTCACGTGATCAGTGCATGATCAGTCACGTGATCAGTGCATGATCAGCCACGTGATCAGTGCATGATCAGCCACGTGATCAGTGCATGATCAGTTACGTGATCAGTGCATGATCAGTCACGTGATCAGTGCATGATCAGTCACGTGATCAGTGCATGATAGCTACGTGATCAGTGCATGATCAGCCACGTGATCAGTGCATGATAGCCACGTGATCAGTGCATGATCAGTCACGTGATCAGTGCATGATCAGTCACGTGATCAGTGCATGGTAGCTGCGTGATCATGCATGATCAGCCACGTGATCAGTGCATGATCAGCCACGTGATCAGTGCATGATCAGTCACGTGATCAGTGCATGATCAGCCACGTGATCAGTGCATGATCAGCCACGTGATCAGTGCATGATCAGCCACGTGATCAGTGCATGATAGCCACGTGATCAGTGCATGATCAGTCACGTGATCAGTGCATGATCAGTCACGTGATCAGTGTGTGATCAGCCACGTGAACAGTGCATGCTCAGTCACGTGATCAGGGCCTGCTGAGCTGCGTGATTACTGTCTGCTCATCTGCTTGACAATTGCCAGCTGAGCTGCACGATTCCTGCCTGTCATCTGCTTGACAATTGCCAGCTGTGCTGCGTAATTCCTGCCTGCTCAGCTACTTGATTATTGCCAGCTGAGCAGCATGATTTCTCAGAGCTGAGTTCCATGATTATAGCCTGCTGACTGATTCGTGCCTACTCAGCTCTTTGTTCATTGCCTCCAGAGGCACATGATCAGTGTATGATACCAAACATGATCAGCACATGATCAGTCACATGATCAGTGCATGATAAGCCACGTGATCAGTGCATGATCAATCATGTGATCAGTGCATGATCAGTCATGTGATCAGTACATGGTAGCTGCGTGATCAGTGCATGATCAGCCACGTGATCAGTGCATGATAGCCACGTGATCAGTGCATGATCAGTCACGTGATCAGTGCATGATCAGTCACGTGATCAGTGCATGATCAGTCACGTGATCAGTGCATGATCAATTACGTGATCAGTGCATGATCAGTCACGTGACCAGTGCATGGTAGCTACGTGATCATTGCATGATCAGCCACGTGATCAGTGCATGATAGCCACGTGATCAGTGCATGATAGCCACGTGATCAGTGCATGATCAGTCACGTGATACGTGTGTGATCAGCCACGTGATCAGTGCATGATATCCACGTGATCAGTGCATGATAGCCACGTGATCAGTGCATGATTAGTCACGTGATCAGTGCATGATCAGTCACGTGATACGTGTGTGATCAGCCACCGGATCAGTGCATGATGAGCCACGTGATCAGTGCATGATCAATTACGTGATCAGTGCATGATCAGTCACGTGACCAGTACATGGTAGCTACGTGATCATTGCATGATCAGCCACGTGATCAGTGCATGATAGCCACGTGATCAGTGCATGATAGCCACGTGATCAGTGCATGACAGCCACGTGATCAGTGCATGATCAGTCACGTGATCATGTGTGATCAGCCACGTGATCAGTGCATGATCAGCCACGTGATCAGTGCATGATCAGTCACGTGATCAGTGCATGATCAGTCACGTGATCAGTGCATGATCAGCCACGTGATCAGTGCATGATCAGCCACGTGATCAGTGCATGATAGCCACGTGATCAGTGCATGATCAGTCACGTGATCAGTGCATGATCAGTCACGTGATCAGTGCATGATCAGCCACGTGATCAGTGCATGATCAGCCACGTGATCAGTGCATGATCAGTTACGTGATCAGTGTATGATCAGCCACGTGATCAGTGCATGATATCCACGTGATCAGTGCATGATCATCACGTGATCAGTGTATGATCAGCCACGTGAACAGTGCATGCTCAGTCACGTGATCAGGGCCTGCTGAGCTGCGTGATTACTGTCTGCTCATCTGCTTGACAATTGCCAGCTGAGCTGCATGATTCCTGCCTGTCATCTGCTTGACAATTGCCAGCTGTGCTGCGTAATTCCTGCCTGCTCAGCTGCTTGATTATTGCCAGCTGAGCAGCATGATTCCTCACACCTGAGTTCCATGATTATTGCCTGCTGACTGTTTGATTCGTGCCTACTCAGCTCTTTGTTTATTGCCTCCAGAGGCACATGAACAGTGTATGATAGCAAACATGATCAGCGCATGATCAGTCACATGATCAGCGCCATTAAGTCACGTGATCACTACATGATAGTCATGTGATCAGTCCATGCTCAGTCACGGTATCAGTGCATGATCAGCCACGTGATCAGTGCATGATCAGCCAGGTGATCATTTCATGATAGCTATGTGATCAGTGCATGATTTGTCACGTGATCAGTGCATGATCAGGCAGGTGATCAGTGCATGATCAGCCACGTGATCAGTGCATGATCAGTCACCTGATGGGTGTATGATCAGTCACGTGACCAGTACATGGTAGCTACATGATCATTGCATGGTCAGCCACGTGAGTAGTGCATGATAGCCACGTGATCAGTGCATGATCAGTCACGTGATCAGTGCATGATCAGCCACGTGATCAGTGCATGATAGCCACGTGATCAGTGCATGATCAGTCACGTGATCAGTGCATGATCAGTCACGTGATCAGTGCATGATCAGCCACGTGATCAGTGCATGATCAGCCACGTGATCAGTGCATGATCAGTCACGTGATCAGTGCATGATCAGTCACGTGATCAGTGCATGATCAGTCACGTGATCAGTACATGTAGCTACGTGATCAGTGCATGATCAGTCACGTGATCAGTGCATGATAGCCACGTGATCAGTGCATGATCAGTCACGTGATCAGTGCATGATCAGTCACGTGATCAGTACATGGTAGCTGTGTGATCATCGCATGATCAGCCACGTGATCAGTGCATGATAGCCACGTGATCAGTGCATGATCAGCCACGTGATCAGTGCATGATCAGTCACGTGATCAGTGCATGATCAGCCACGTGATCAGTGCATGATCAGCCACGTGATCAGTGCATGATCAGCCACGTGATCAGTGCATGATAGCCACGTGATCAGTGCATGATCAGTCACGTGATCA
This sequence comes from Bos javanicus, assembly GCF_032452875.1. NCBI lineage: Eukaryota > Metazoa > Chordata > Mammalia > Artiodactyla > Bovidae > Bos > Bos javanicus. Next base: position 468,629 of record NW_026893709.1, read on the forward strand.
GTGCATGATCAGTCACGTGATCAGTGTGTGATCAGCCACGTGAACAGTGCATGCTCAGTCACGTGATCAGGTCCTGCTGAGCTGCGTGATTACTGTCTGCTCATCTGCTTGACAATTGCCAGCTGAGCTGCATGATTCCTGCCTGTCATCTGCTTGACAATTGCCAGCTGTGCTGCGTAATTCCTGCCTGCTCAGCTGCTTGATTATTGCCAGCTGAGCAGCATGATTTCTCACAGCTGAGTTCCATGATTATAGCCTGCTGACTGATTCGTGCCTACTCAGCTCTTTGTTCATTGCCTCCAGAGGCACATGATCAGTGTATGACACCAAACATGATCAGCACATGATCAGTCACATGATCATGCATGATAAGCCACGTGATCAGTGCATGATCAATCATGTGATCAGTGCATGATCAGTCATGTGATCAGTACATGGTAGCTGCGTGATCAGTGCATGATCAGCCACGTGATCAGTGCATGATAGCCACGTGATCAGTGCATGATCAGTCACGTGATCAGTGCATGATCAGTCACGTGATCAGTGCATGATCAATTACGTGATCAGTGCATGATCAGTCACGTGACCAGTGCATGGTAGCTACGTGATCATTGCATGATCAGCCACGTGATCAGTGCATGATAGCCACGTGATCAGTGCATGATAGTCACGTGATCAGTGCATGATCAGTCACGTGATACGTGTGTGATCAGCCACGTGATCAGTGCATGATATCCACGTGATCAGTGCATGATAGCCACGTGATCAGTGCATGATCAGTCACGTGATCAGTGCATGATCAGTCACGTGATTCGTGTGTGATCAGCCACGTGATCAGTGCATGATGAGCCACGTGATCAGTGCATGATCAATTACGTGATCAGTGCATGATCAGTCACGTGACCAGTACATGGTAGCTACGTGATCATTGCATGATCAGCCACGTGATCAGTGCATGATAGCCACGTGATCAGTGCATGATAGCCACGTGATCAGTGCATGACAGCCACGTGATCAGTGCATGATCAGTCACGTGATCATGTGTGATCAGCCACGTGATCAGTGCATGATCAGCCACGTGATCAGTGCATGATCAATTACGTGATCAGTGCATGATCAGTCACGTGACCAGTGCATGGTAGCTACGTGATCATTGCATGATCAGCCACGTGATCAGTGCATGATAGCCACGTGATCAGTGCATGATCAGTCACGTGATCAGTGCATGATCAGTCACGTGATCAGTGCATGATCAGCCACGTGATCAGTGCATGATCAGTCACGTGATCAGTGCATGATAGCCACGTGATCAGTGCATGATCAGCCACGTGATCAGTGCATGATAGCCACGTGATCAGTGCATGATCAGTCACGTGATCAGTGTATGATCAGCCACGTGATCAGTGCATGATATCCACGTGATCAGTGCATGATCATCACGTGATCAGTGTATGATCAGCCACGTGAACAGTGCATGCTCAGTCACGTGATCAGGGCCTGCTGAGCTGCGTGATTACTGTCTGCTCATCTGCTTGACAATTGCCAGCTGAGCTGCATGATTCCTGCCTGTCATCTGCTTGACAATTGCCAGCTGTGCTGCGTAATTCCTGCCTGCTCAGCTGCTTGATTATTGCCAGCTGAGCAGCATGATTCCTCACACCTGAGTTCCATGATTATTGCCTGCTGACTGTTTGATTCGTGCCTACTCAGCTCTTTGTTTATTGCCTCCAGAGGCACATGATCAGTGTATGATAGCAAACATGATCAGCGCATGATCAGTCACATGATCAGCGCCATTAAGTCACGTGATCACTACATGATAGTCATGTGATCAGTCCATGCTCAGTCACGGTATCAGTGCATGATCAGCCACGTGATCAGTGCATGATCAGCCAGGTGATCAGTTCATGATAGCTATGTGATCAGTGCATGATTTGTCACGTGATCAGTGCATGATCAGGCAGGTGATCAGTGCATGATCAGCCACGTGATCAGTGCATGATCAGTCACCTGATGGGTGTATGATCAGTCACGTGACCAGTACATGGTAGCTACATGATCATTGCATGAACAGCCACGTGAGTAGTGCATGATAGCCACGTGATCAGTGCATGATCAGTCACGTGATCAGTGCATGATCAGTCATGTGATCAGTGCATGATCAGGCACGTGATCAGTGCATGATCAGCCACGTGATCAGTGCATGATAGCCACGTGATCAGTGCATGATCAGTCACGTGATCAGTGCATGATCAGTCACGTGATCAGTGCATGATCAGCCACGTGATCAGTGCATGATCAGCCACGTGATCAGTGCATGATCAGTCACGTGATCAGTGCATGATCAGTCACGTGATCAGTGCATGATCAGTCACGTGATCAGTGCATGATAGCCACGTGATCAGTGCATGATCAGCCACGTGATCAGTGCATGATAGCCACGTGATCAGTGCATGATCAGTCACGTGATCAGTGCATGATCAGTCACGTGACCAGTGCATGATAGCTGCGTGATCAGTGCATGATCAGCCACGTGATCAGTGCATGATCAGCCACGTGATCAGTGCATGATCAGTCACGTGATCAGTGCATGATCAGCCACGTGATCAGTGCATGATCAGCCACGTGATCAGTGCATGATCAGCCACGTGATCAGTGCATGATAGCCACGTGATCAGTGCATGATCAGTCACGTGATCAGTGCATGATCAGTCACGTGATCAGTGTGTGATCAGCCACGTGAACAGTGCATGCTCAGTCACGTGATCAGGGCCTGCTGAGCTGCGTGATTACTGTCTGCTCATCTGCTTGACAATTGCCAGCTGAGCTGCACGATTCCTGCCTGTCATCTGCTTGACAATTGCCAGCTGTGCTGCGTAATTCCTGCCTGCTCAGCTACTTGATTATTGCCAGCTGAGCAGCATGATTTCTCACAGCTGAGTTCCATGATTATTGCCTGCTGACTGATTCGTGCCTACTCAGCTCTTTGTTCATTGCCTCCAGAGGCACATGATCAGTGTATGATACCAAACATGATCAGCACATGATCAGTCACATGATCAGTGCATGATAAGCCAGGTGATCAGTGCATGATCAATTATGTGATCAGTGCATGATCAGTCATGTGATCAGTACATGGTAGCTGCGTGATCATTGCATGATCAGCCACGTGATCAGTGCATGATAGCCACGTGATCAGTGCATGATCAGTCACGTGATCAGTGCATGATCAGTCACGTGATCAGTGCATGATCAGTCACGTGATCAGTGCATGATCAGTTACCTGATCAGTGCATGATCAGTCACGTGATCAGTGCATGGTAGCTACGTGATCATTGCATGATCAGCCACGTGATCAGTGCATGATAGCCACGTGATCAGTGCATGATAGCCACGTGATCAGTGCATGATCAGTCACGTGATACGTGTGTGATCAGCCACGTGATCAGTGCATGATATCCACGTGATCAGTGCATGATAGCCACGTGATCAGTGCATGATCAGTCACGTGATCAGTGCATGATCAGTCACGTGATACGTGTGTGATCAGCCACGTGATCAGTGCATGATCAGCCACGTGATCAGTGCATGATCAATTACGTGATCAGTGCATGATCAGTCACGTGATCAGTGCATGGTAGCTACGTGATCAGTGCATGATCAGCCACGTGATCAGTGCATGATAGCCACGTGATCAGTGCATGATCAGCCACGTGATCAGTGCATGACAGCCACGTGATCAGTGCATGATCAGTCACGTGATCATGTGTGATCAGCCACGTGATCAGTGCATGATCAGCCACGTGATCAGTGCATGATCAGTCACGTGATCAGTGCATGATCAGTCACGTGATCAGTGCATGATCAGTCACGTGATCAGTGCATGATCAGCCACGTGATCAGTGCATGATAGCCACGTGATCAGTGCATGATCAGTCACGTGATCAGTGCATGATCAGTCACGTGATCAGTGCATGATCAGCCACGTGATCAGTGCATGATCAGCCACGTGATCAGTGCATGATCAGCCACGTGATCAGTGCATGATCAGCCACGTGATCAGTGCATGATCAGTCACGTGATCAGTGCATGATCAGTCACGTGATCAGTGCATGATCATTTACGTGATCTGTGCATGATCAGTCACGTGACCAGTATATGGTAGCTACGTGATCATTCCCTGACGAGCCACGTGAGCAGTGCATGATAGCCACGTGATGTGTGCATGATGAGTTACGTGAGCAGAGTATGATCAGCCACGTGATCAGTGCATGAGTGCCACGTGATCAGTGCATGATATGTCACGTGACAGGTGTGTGATCAGCCACGTGAACAGTGCATGTTCAGCCACGTGATCAGTGCATGATAGCCACGTGATCAGTGCATGATCAGTTACGTGAGCAGTGTATGATCAGCCACGTGATCAGTGCATGGTCAGACACGTGAACAGTGTATGATCAGCCACGTGATCAGTGCATGATATCCAAGTGATCAGTGCATGATCAATCACGTGATCAGTGTATGATCAGCCACGTGAACAGTGCATGCTCAGTCACGTGATCAGGGCCTGCTGAGCTGCGTGATTACTGTCTGCTCATCTGCTTGACAATTGCCAGCTGAGCTGCACGATTCCTGCCTGTCATCTGCTTGACAATTGCCAGCTGTGCTGCGTAATTCCTGCCTGCTCAGCTGCTTGATTATTGCCAGCTGAGCAGCATGATTCCTCACAGCTGAGTTCCATGATTATTGCCTGCTGACTGTTTGATTCGTGCCTACTCAGCTCTTTGTTTATTGCCTCCAGAGGCACATGATCAGTGTATGATAGCAAACATGATCAGCGCATGATCAGTCACATGATCAGCGCCATTAAGTCACGTGATCACTACATGATAGTCATGTGATCAGTCCATGCTCAGTCACGGTATCAGTGCATGATCAGCCACGTGATCAGTGCATGATCAGTCACATGATCAGTGTATGATCAGCCACGTGATCAGTGCATGATCAGTCACGTGATCAGTGCATGATCAGTCACGTGACCTGTACATGGTAGCTACGTGATCATTGCATGATCAGCCACGTGATCAGTGCATGATAGCCACGTGATCAGTGCATGATCAGTCACGTGATCAGTGCATGATCAGTCACGTGACCAGTACATGGTAGCTGTGTGATCATGCATGATCAGCCACGTGATCAGTGCATGATAGCCACGTGATCAGTGCATGATCAGTCACGTGATCAGTGCATGATCAGTCACGTGATCAGTGCATGATCAGCCACGTGATCAGTGCATGATCAGCCACGTGATCAGTGCATGATCAGCCACGTGATCAGTGCATGATAGCCACGTGATCAGTGCATGATCAGTCACGTGATCAGTGCATGATCAGTCACGTGATCAGTGTATGATCAGCCACGTGATCAGTGCATGCTCAGTCACGTGATCAGGGCCTGCTGAGCTGCGTGATTACTGTCTGCTCATCTGCTTGACAATTGCCAGCTGAGCTGCATGATTCCTGCCTGTCATCTGCTTGACAATTGCCAGCTGTGCTGCGTAATTCCTGCCTGCTCATCTACTTGATTATTGCCAGCTGAGCAGCATGATTTCTCAGAGCTGAGTTCCATGATTATAGCCTGCTGACTGATTCGTGCCTACTCAGCTCTTTGTTCATTGCCTCCAGAGGCACATGATCAGTGTGTGACACCAAACATGATCAGCACATGATCAGTCACATGATCAGTGCATGATAAGCCACGTGATCAGTGCATGATCAATTATGTGATCAGTGCATGATCAGTCACGTGACCAGTACATGGTAGCTGCGTGATCATTGCATGATCAGCCACGTGATCAGTGCATGATAGCCACGTGATCAGTGCATGATCAGTCACGGATCAGTGCATGATCAGTCACGTGATCAGTGCATGATCAGTCACGTGATCAGTGCATGATCAATCACGTGATCAGTGCATGATCAGTCACGTGATCAGTGCATGGTAGCTACGTGATCATTGCATGATCAGCCACGTGATCAGTGCATGATAGCCACGTGATCAGTGCATGATAGCCACGTGATCAGTGCATGATCAGTCACGTGATCGTGTGTGATCAGCCACGTGATCAGTGCATGATATCCACGTGATCAGTGCATGATAGCCACGTGATCAGTGCATGATCAGTCACGTGATCAGTGCATGATCAGTCACGTGATCAGTGTGTGATCAGCCACGGATCAGTGCATGATCAGCCACGTGATCAGTGCATGATCAATTACGTGATCAGTGCATGATCAGTCACGTGATCAGTACATGAAGCTACGTGATCAGTGCATGATCAGCCACGTGATCAGTGCATGATAGCTACGTGATCAGTGCATGATCAGCCACGTGATCAGTGCATGACAGCCACGTGATCAGTGCATGATCAGTCACGTGATCATGTGTGATCAGCCACGTGATCAGTGCATGATCAGCCACGTGATCAGTGCATGATCAGCCACGTGATCAGTGCATGATCAGTCACTGATCAGTGCATGATCAGTCACGTGATCAGTGCATGGTAGCTACGTGATCAGTGCATGATAGCCACGTGATCAGTGCATGATAGCCACGTGATCAGTGCATGATCAGTCACGTGATCAGTGCATGATCAGTCACGTGATCAGTGCATGATCAGTCACGTGATCAGTGCATGATAGCTGCGTGATCAGTGCATGATCAGCCACGTGATCAGTGCATGATCAGTCACGTGATCAGTGCATGATCAGTCACGTGATCAGTGCATGATCAGTCACGTGATCAGTGCATGATCAATTACGTGATCAGTGCATGATCAGTCACGTGATCAGTGCATGGTAGCTACGTGATCAGTGCATGATCAGCCACGTGATCAGTGCATGATAGCCACGTGATCAGTGCATGATAGCCACGTGATCAGTGCATGATCAGTCACGTGATACTTGTGTGATCAGCCACGTGATCAGTGCATGATATCCACGTGATCAGTGCATGATAGCCATGTGATCAGTGCATGATCAGTCACGTGATCAGTGCATGATCAGTCACGTGATACGTGTGTGATCAGCCACGGATCAGTGCATGATCAGCCACGTGATCAGTGCATGATCAATTACGTGATCAGTGCATGATCAGTCACGTGATCAGTACATGATAGCTACGTGATCATTGCATGATCAGCCACGTGATCAGTGCATGATAGCTACGTGATCAGTGCATGATAGCCACGTGATCAGTGCATGAGAGTCACGTGATCAGTGCATGATCAGTCACGTGATACATGTGTGATCAGCCACGTGATCAGTGCATGATGAGCCACGTGATCAGAGCAGGATCAATTACGTGATCAGTGCATGATCAGTCACGTGACCAGTACATGGTTGCTACGTGATCATTGCATGATCAGCCACGGAGCAGAGCATGATAGCCACGTGATCAGTGCATGATCAGTCACGTGATCAGTACATGATCAGTCACGTGAACAGTGCATGATCATTCACGTGATCAGTGCATGATCAGTCACGTGACCAGTATATGGTAGCTACGTGATCATTCCATGACGAGCCACGTGAGCAGTGCATGATAGCCACGTGATGTGTGCATGATCAGTTACGTGAGCAGAGTATGATCAGCCACGTGATCAGTGCATGAGTGCCACGTGATCAGTGCATGATATGTCACGTGACAGGTGTGTGATCAGCCACGTGATCAGTGCATGTTCAGCCACGTGATCAGTGCATGATAGCCACGTGATCAGTGCATGATCAGTTACGTGAGCAGTGTATGATCAGCCACGTGATCAGTGCATGGTCAGACACGTGAACAGTGTATGATCAGCCACGTGATCAGTGCATGATATCCACGTGATCAGTGCATGATCATCACGTGATCAGTGTATGATCAGCCACGTGAACAGTGCATGCTCAGTCACGTGATCAGGGCCTGCTGAGCTGCGTGATTACTGTCTGCTCATCTGCTTGACAATTGCCAGCTGAGCTGCACGATTCCTGCCTGTCATCTGCTTGACAATTGCCAGCTGTGCTGCGTAATTCCTGCCTGCTCAGCTGCTTGATTATTGCCAGCTGAGCAGCATGATTCCTCACACCTGAGTTCCATGATTATTGCCTGCTGACTGTTTGATTCGTGCCTACTCAGCTCTTTGTTTATTGCCTCCAGAGGCACATGATCAGTGTATGATAGCAAACATGATCAGCGCATGATCAGTCACATGATCAGCGCCATTAAGTCACGTGATCACTACATGATAGTCATGTGATCAGTCCATGCTCAGTCACGGTATCAGTGCATGATCAGCCACGTGATCAGTGCATGATCAGCCAGGTGATCAGTTCATGATAGCCATGTGATCAGTGCATGATTTGTCACGTGATCATGCATGATCAGGCAGGTGATCAGTGCATGATCAGCCACGTGATCAGTGCATGATCAGTCACCTGATGGGTGTATGATCAGTCACGTGACCAGTACATGGTAGCTGCGTGATCATTGCATGATCAGCCACGTGAGCAGTGCATGATAGCCACGTGATCAGTGCATGATCAGTACGTGATCAGTGCATGATCAGTCACGTGATCAGTGCATGATCAGCCACGTGATCAGTGCATGATCAGCCACGTGATCAGTGCATGATCAGCCACGTGATCAGTGCATGATAGCCACGTGATCAGTGCATGATCAGTCACGTGATCAGTGCATGATCAGTCACGTGATCAGTGTGTGATCAGCCACGTGATCAGTGCATGCTCAGTCACGTGATCAGGGCCTGCTGAGCTGCGTGATTACTGTCTGCTCATCTGCTTGACAATTGCCAGCTGAGCTGCATGATTCCTGCCTGTCATCTCCTTGACAATTGCCACCTGTGCTGCGTAATTCCTGCCTGCTCATCTACTTGATTATTGCCAGCTGAGCAGCATGATTTCTCAGAGGTGAGTTCCATGATTATAGCCTGCTGACTGATTCCTGCCTACTCAGCTCTATGTTCATTGCCTCCAGAGGCACATGATCAGTGTGTGACACCAAACATGATCAGCACATGATCAGTCACATGATCAGTGCATGATAAGCCACGTGATCAGTGCATGATCAATTACGTGATCAGTGCATGATCAGTCACGTGATCAGTGCATGGTAGCTGAGTGATCAGTGCATGATCAGCCACGTGATCAGTGCATGATAGCCACGTGATCAGTGCATGATCAGTCACGTGATCAGTGCATGATCAGTCACGTGATCAGTGCATGATCAGTCACGTGATCAGTGCATGATCAGTCACGTGACCAGTGCATGGTAGCCACGTGATCAGTGCATGATCAGCCACGTGATCAGTGCATGATAGCCACGTGATCAGTGCATGATAGTCACGTGATCAGTGCATGATCAGTCACGTGATCGTGTGTGATCAGCCACGTGATCAGTGCATGATAGCCACGTGATCAGTGCATGATAGCCACGTGATCAGTGCATGATCAGTCACGTGATCAGTGCATGATCAGTCACGTGATCGTGTGTGATCAGCCACGTGATCAGTGCATGATGAGCCACGTGATCAGTGCATGATCAATTCGTGATCAGTGCATGATCAGTCACGTGATCAGTACATGATAGCTACGTGATCATTGCATGATCAGCCACGTGATCAGTGCATGATAGCTACGTGATCAGTGCATGATAGCTACGTGATCATTCCATGACGAGCCACGTGATCAGTGCATGATCAGTCACGTGATCAGTGCATGATCAGCCACGTGAGGAGTGCATGATAGCCACGTGATCAGTACATGATCAGTCACGTTATCAGTACATGAGCAGTCACGGGAACAGTGCATGATTATTTACATGATCAGTGCATGATAAGTCACGTGACCAGTATATGGTAGCTAGGTGATCATTGCATGACCAGCCACGTGAGCAGTGCATGATAGCCACGTGATGTGTGCATGATTATTCACGTGTTCAGTGCATGATCAGCCACGTGATCAGTGCATGATCAATTACGTGATCAGTGCATGATCAGTCACGTGAACAGTACATGGTGGCTACGTGATCAGTGCATGATCAGCCACGTGATCAGTGCATGATCAGTCACCTGATCAGTGTATGATCAGCCATGTGATCAGTGCATGATCAGTTACGTGATCAGTGCATGATTGTCACGTGATCAGTACATGGTAGCTACGTGATCATTGCATGATCAGCCACGTGATCAGTGCATGATAGCAACGAGATCAGTACATGATCAGGAACGTGATCAGTGCATGATCAGTCACGTGAACAGTGCATGATAAGTCACCTGATCAGTGTATGATCAATTACGTGATCACTAACGGCACAGTCACGTGATCAGCGCCTCTCAGTCACGTGACCACCATATGATAAACACGTGATCAGTGAACGACCAGCCACGTGATCACTGCATGCGCAGTCAGGTGGTCAGTTTCTTATCAGCCACCTGATCAGTGCGTGCACAGTCCCCTGACCAGTGCCTGTCAGTCACTGATCACTGCCTGATAAACACGTGATCAGTGCCCGAACAGCCACGTGATCAGTGAATGCGCAGTCACGTGATCAGTGCATGATAGCCACGTGACCAGTGCGTGCACAGTCCCATGATCAGCGCCTGTCAGTCACTGATCACTGCCTGATAAACACGTGATCAGTGCCCGAACAGCCACGTCATCAGTGCATGCGCAGTCACGTGATCAGTGCATGATAGCCACGTGATCAGTGCATGCTCAGTCACGTGATCTGGACTTGATCAGCACGTGATCAGGGCCTGCTGAGCTGCGTGATTCCTGCCGGCTCATCTGCATAACAATTGCCATCTGAGCTGCGTGATTCCTGTCGGCTCATCTGCTTGACAATTGCCAGCTGAGCTGCGTGATTCCTGCCTGGTCACGTGCTTGATTATTGCCAGTTGAGCAGCATGATTCATCACTGCTGAGCTCCATGCTTATTGCCTGCTGATTGCGTGGTTCGTGTCTGCTCAGCTCTTTGAGTATCGCCTCCTGAGGTCCCTGTTCGGTCGCCACCTGCCGGGGACCAGCCCCAACTGATCCAGGGTATTCGAAGGAGAGATGGCCTAGGCGACTATTTATATGCTAATCAGAGGTGTCAAGAATAATAGTATGAGGAGAGCTCAGTAGGAAAATTCGGTGGAGAAAAGAGACTGAGGAGCTTGGTTTACGCGGAAGACCAATCAAACTTCAAGACAAGAATTCTGCACCACTTACGTAGGCCACAGGCGCCCTCTCGAATAGCGAAAGGTGAGTCACCCTAGACACCTTCTCGAGTGGGTCTTAGCAGCCCAGGCATAATTAGTAAGCATGGTGGGTTCCGCGCTCCAGATGGAGACTCAGCTGGAAGTTAAAGGGAAGAATGACAAGGAACTTTATGAATTGGAGCTGTAAGTTACCTCTTTGAAAGAGAGAGCGAGATGGTGGTGGGGGACAGCCCCCAGTGAAATCAGAGGTGAGAGCACAAAGCAATACAGTAGGCAGACTCTGGTTTTTTTGGGGGGGAGATGCTCGAGAATATCCGGGTGGACTCCTGAGGCTCGATCCCACATTTGCGTATGCCGAGCCTCCTTCCTCATGACCTTTGTCCAGAGTGGAATGCCTCCCCGGCTCCCGACACATGATTAGTGCATGCTCAGTCACGATATCAGTGCATGCTCAGCCACGATACCAGTGCATGATCAGCCACGTGATCACTGACGGCACAGTCACGTGATCAGCACCTCTCAGTCACGTGATCACCGTATGATAAACACGTGATCAGTGAACGACCAGCCACGTGATCACTGCATGCGCAGTCAGGAGGTCAGTTCCTGATCAGCCACCTGATCAGTGCGTGCACAGTCCCCTGATCAGCGCCTGTCAGTCACTGATCACTGCCTGATAAACACGTCATCAGTGCCCGAACAGCCACGTCATCAGTGCATGCGCAGTCACGTGATCAGTGCATGATAGCCACGTGATCACTGCGTGCACAGTCCCATGATCAGCGCCTGTCAGTCACTGATCATTGCCTGATAAACACGTGATCAGTGCATGATGAGCCATGTGATCAGTGCATGATCAGCCACGTCATCAGTGCATGCGCAGTCACGTGATCTGGACATGATCAGCCACGTGATCAGGGCCTGCTGAGCTGCGTGATTCCTGCCGGCTCATCTGCATGACAATTGCCATCTGAGCTGCGTGATTCCTGCCGGCTCATCTGCTTGACAATTGCCAGCTGAGCTGCGTGATTCTTGCCTGGTCACGTGCTTGATTATTGCCAGTTGAGCAGCATGATTCTTCACTGCTGAGCTCCATGCTTATTGCCTGCTGATTGCGTGGTTCGTGTCTGCTCAGCTCTTTGAGTATCGCCTCCTGAGGTCCCTGTTTGGTCGCCACCTGCCGGGGACCAGCCCCAACTGATCCAGGGTATTCGAAGGAGAGATGGCCTAGGCGACTATTTATATGCTAATCAGAGATGTCAAGAATAATAGTATGAGGAGAGCTCAGTAGGAAAATTCGGTGGAGAAAAGAGACTGAGTAGCTTGGTTTACGCGGAAGACCAATCAAACTTCAAGACAAGATGTTTGCACCACTTACGTAGGCCGCAGGCGCCCTCTCGAATAGCGAAAGATGCCTCACCCTAGACACCTTCTCGAGTGGGTCTTAGCAGCCCAAGCATAATTAGTAAGTGTGGTGGGTTCCGCGCTCCAGATGGTGATTCAGCTGGAAGTTAAAGGGAAGAATGACAAGGAACTTTATGAATTGGAGCTGTAAGTTAACTCTTTGACAGAGAGAGCGAGATGGTGGTGGGGGACAGCCCCCAGTGAAATCAGAAGTGAGAGCACAAAGCAATACAGTAGGCAGACTCTGGTTTTTTTTGGGGGGAGATGCTCGAGAATATCCGGGTGGACTCCTGAGGCTCGATCCCGCATTTGCGTATGCCGAGCCTCCTTCCTCATGACCTTTGTCCAGAGTGGAATGCCTCCCCGGCTCCCGGCACATGATCAGTGCATGCTCAGTCACGATATCAGTGCCTGCTCAGCCACGTGATCACTGACGGCACAGTCACGTGATCAGCGCCTCTCAGTCACGTGATCACCGTATGATAAACACGTGATCAGTGAACGACCAGGCACGTGATCACTGCATGCGCAGTCGGGTGGTCAGTTCCTGATCAGCCACCTGATCAGTGCGTGCACAGTCCCCTGATCAGCGCCTGTCAGTCACTGATCACTGCCTGATAAACACGTGATCAGTGCCCGAACAGCCACGTCATCAGTGCATGCGCAGTTACGTGATCAGTGCATGATAGCCACGTGATCAGTGCGTGCACAGTCCCATGATCAGCGCCTGTCAGTCACTGATCATTGCCTGATAAACACGTGATCAGTGCATGATGAGCCATGTGATCAGTGCCTGATCAGCCACGTCATCAGTGCATGCGCAGTCACGTCATCAGTGCATGATAGCCACGTGATCAGTGCATGCTCAGTCACGTGATCTGTACTTGATCAGCCACGTGATCAGTGCCTGCAGTGTCACGTGATCAGGGACTGCTGAGCTGCGTGATTCCTGCCGGCTCATCTGCATGACAATTGCCAGCTGAGCTGCGTGATTCCTGCCTGGTCATGTGCTTGATTATTGCCAGTTGAGCAGCATGATTCGTCACTGCTGAGCTCCATGCTTATTGCCTGCTGATTGCGTGGTTCGTGTCTGCTCAGCTCTTTGAGTATCGCCTCCTGAGGTCCCTATTCGGTCGCCACCTGCCGGGGACCAGCCCCAACTGATCCAGGGTATTCGAAGGAGAGATGGCCTAGGCGACTATTTATATGCTAATCAGAGATGTCAAGAATAAGAGTATGAGGAGAGCTCAGTAGGAAAATTCGGTGGAGAAAAGAGACTGAGTAGCTTGTTTTACGCGGAAGACCAATCAAACTTCAAGACAAGAAGTTTGCACCACTTACGTAGGCCGCAGGCGCCTTCTCGAATAGCGAAAGGTGCCTCACCCTAGACACCTTCTCGAGTGGGTCTTAGCAGCCCAGGCATAATTAGTAAGCGTGGTGGGTTCCGCGATCCAGATGGAGACTCAGCTGGAAGTTAAAGGGAAGAATGACAAGGAACTTTATGACTTGGAGCTGTAAGTTAACTCTTTGACAGAGAGAGCGAGATGGTGGTGGGGGACAGCCCCCAGTGAAATCAGAGGTGAGAGCACAAAACAATACAGTAGGCAGACTCTGGTTTTTTTGGGGGGAGATGCTGGAGTATATCCGGGTGGACTCCCCTGGCTCGATCCCGAATTTGCGTATGCCGAGCCTCCTTCCTTATGACCTTTGTCCAGAGTGGAATCCCTCCCCGGCTCCCGGCACATGATCAGTGCATGCTCAGTCACGATATCAGTGCCTGCTCAGCCACGTGATCACTGACGGCACAGTCACGTGATCAGCGCCTCTCAGTCACGTGATCACCGTATGATAAACACGTGATCAGTGAACGACCAGCCACGTGATCACTGCATGCGCGGTCAGATGGTCAGTTCCTGATCAGCCACCTGATCAGTGCGTGCACAGTCCCCTGATCAGCGCCTGTCAGTCACTGATCACTGCCGGATAAACACGTGATCAGTGCATGATGAGCCATGTGATCAGTGCCTGATCAGCCACGTCATCAGTGCATGCGCAGTCACGTGATCAGTGCATGATAGCCACGTGATCAGTGCGTGCACAGTCCCATGATCAGCGCCTGTCAGTCACTGATCATTGCCTGATAAACACGTGATCAGTGCATGATGAGCCATGTGATCAGTGCCTGATCAGCCACGTCAGCAGTGCATGCGCAGTCACGTCATCAGTGCATGATAGCCACGTGATCAGTGCATGCTCAGTCACGTGATCAGTGCATGCTCAGTCACGTGATCTGGACTTGATCAGCCACGTGATCAGTGCCTGCAGAGTCACGTGATCAGGGCCTGCTGAGCTGCGTGATTCCTGCCGGCTCATCTGCATGACAATTGCCATCTGAGCTGCGTGATTCCTGTCGGCTCATCTGCTTGACAATTGCCAGCTGAGCTGCGTGATTCCTGCCTGGTCACGTGCTTGATTATTGCCAGTTGAGCAGCATGATTCGTCACTGCTGAGCTCCATGCTTATTGCCTGCTGATTGCGTGGTTCGTGTCTGCTCAGCTCTTTGAGTATCGCCTCCTGAGGTCCCTGTTCGGTCGCCACCTGCCGGGGACCAGCCCCAACTGATCCAGGGTATTCGAAGGAGAGATGGCCTAGGCGACTATTTATATGCTAATCAGAGATGTCAAGAATAAGAGTATGAGGAGAGCTCAGTAGGAAAATTCGGTGGAGAAAAGAGACTGAGTAGCTTGGTTTACGCAGAAGACCAATCAAACTTCAAGACAAGAAGTTTGCACCACTTACGTAGGCCGCAGGCGCCCTCTCGAATAGCGAAAGGTGCCTCACACTAGACACCTTCTCGAGTGGGTCTTAGCAGCCCAGGCATAATTAGTAAGCGTGGTGGGTTCCGCGCTCCAGATGGAGACTCAGCTGGAAGTTAAAGGGAAGAATGACAAGGAACTTTATGAATTGGAGCTGTAAGTTAACTCTTTGACAGAGAGAGCGAGATGGTGGTGGGGGACAGCCCCCAGTGAAATCAGAGGTGAGAGCACAAAGCAATACAGTAGGCAGACTCTGGTTTTTTTGGGGGGAGATGCTGGAGAATATCCGGGTGGACTCCTGAGGCTCGATCCCGCATTTGCGTATGCCGAGCCTCCTTCCTCATGACCTTTGTCCAGAATGGAATGCCTCCCCGGCTCCCGGCACATGATCAGTGTATGCTCAGTCACGATATCAGTGCCTGCTCAGCCACGTGATCACTGACGGCACAGTCACGTGATCAGCGCCTCTCAGTCACGTGATCACCGTATGATAAACACGTGATCAGTGAACGACCAGCCACGTGATCACTGCATGCGCGGTCAGATGGTCAGTTCCTGATCAGCCACCTGATCAGTGCGTGCACAGTCCCTGATCAGCGCCTGTCAGTCCCTGATCACTGCCTGATAAACACGTGATCAGTGCCCAAACAGCCACGTCATCAGTGCATGCGCAGTCACGTGATCAGTGCATGATAGCCACGTGATCAGTGTGTGCACAGTCCCCTGATCAGCGCCTGTCAGTCACTGATCACTGCCGGATAAACACGTGATCAGTGCATGATGAGCCATGGGATCAGTGCCTGATCAGCCACGTCATCAGTGCATGCGCAGTCACGTGATCAGTGCATGATAGCCACGTGATCAGTGCGTGCACAGTCCCATGATCAGCGCCTGTCAGTCACTGATCATTGCCTGATAAACACGTGATCAGTGCATGATGAGCCATGTGATCAGTGCCTGATCAGCCACGTCATCAGTGCATGCGCAGTCACGTCAGTGCATGATAGCCACGTGATCAGTGCATGATCAGTCACGTGATCAGTGCATGCTCAGTCACGTGATCTGGACTTGATCAGCCACGTGATCAGTGCCTGCAGAGTCACGTGATCAGGGCCTGCTGAGCTGCGTGATTCCTGCCGGCTCATCTGCATGACAATTGCCATCTGAGCTGCGTGATTCCTGTCGGCTCATCTGCTTGACAATTGCCAGCTGAGCTGCGTGATTCCTGCCTGGTCACGTGCTTGATTATTGCCAGTTGAGCAGCATGATTCGTCACTGCTGAGCTCCATGCTTATTGCCTGCTGATTGCGTGGTTCGTGTCTGCTCAGCTCTTTGAGTATCGCCTCCTGAGGTCCCTGTTCGGTCGCCACCTGCCGGGGACCAGCCCCAACTGATCCAGGGTATTCGAAGGAGAGATGGCCTAGGCGACTATTTATATGCTAATCAGAGATGTCAAGAATAAAAGTATGAGGAGAGCTCAGTAGGAAAATTCGGTGGAGAAAAGAGACTGAGTAGCTTGGTTTACGCGGAAGACCAATCAAACTTCAAGACAAGAAGTTTGCACCACTTACGTAGGCCGCAGGCGCCCTCTCGAATAGCGAAAGGTGCCTCACCCTAGACACCTTCTCGAGTGGGTCTTAGCAGCCCAGGCATAATTAGTAAGCGTGGTGGGTTCCGCGCTCCAGATGGAGACTCAGCTGGAAGTTAAAGGGAAGAATGACAAGGAACTTTATGAATTGGAGCTGTAAGTTAACTCTTTGACAGAGAGAGCGAGATGGTGGTGGGGGACAGCCCCCAGTGAAATCAGAGGTGAGAGCACAAAGCAATACAGTAGGCAGACTCTGGTTTTTTTGGGGAGATGCTCGAGAATATCCGGGTGGACTCCTGAGGCTCGATCCCGCATTTGCGTATGCCGAGCCTCCTTCCTCATGACCTTTGTCCAGAATGGAATGCCTCCCCGGCTCCCGGCACATGATCAGTGCATGCTCAGTCACGATATCAGTGCATGCTCAGCCACGTGATCACTGACGGCACAGTCACGTGATCAGCGCCTCTCAGACACGTGATCACCGTATGATAAACACGTGATCAGTGAACGACCAGCCACGTGATCACTGCATGCGCAGTCAGGTGGTCAGTTCCTGATCAGCCACCTGATCAGTGCGTGCACAGTCCCCTGATCAGCGCCTGTCAGTCACTGATCACTGCCTGATAAACACGTGATCAGTGCCCGAACAGCCACGTCATCAGTGCATGCGCAGTCACGTGATCAGTGCATGATAGCCACGTGATCAGTGCGTGCACAGTCCCATGATCAGCGCCTGTCAGTCACTGATCATTGCCGGATAAACACGTGATCAGTGCATGATGAGCCATGGGATCAGTGCCTGATCAGCCACGTCATCAGTGCATGCGCAGTCACGTCATCAGTGCATGCTCAGTCACGTGATCTGTACTTGATCAGCCACGTGATCAGTGCCTGCAGAGTCACGTGATCAGGGCCTGCTGAGCTGCGTGATTCCTGCCGGCTCATCTGCATGACAATTGCCATCTGAGCTGCGTGATTCCTGTCGGCTCATCTGCTTCACAATTGCCAGCTGAGCTGCGTGATTCCTGCCTGGTCACGGGCTTGATTATTGCCAGTTGAGCAGCATGATTCGTCACTGCTGAGCTCCATGCTTATTGCCTGCTGATTGCGTGGTTCGTGTCTGCTCAGCTCTTTGAGTATGGCCTCCTGAGGTCCCTGTTCGGTCGCCACCTGCCGGGGACCAGCCCCAACTGATCAGGGTATTCGAAGGAGAGATGGCCTAGGCGACTATTTATATGCTAATCAGAGATGTCAAGAATAATAGTATGAGGAGAGCTCAGTAGGAAAATTCGGTGGAGAAAAGAGACTGAGTAGTTTGGTTTACGCGGAAGACCAATCAAACTTCAAGACAAGAAGTTTGCACCACTTACGTAGGCCGCAGGCGCCCTCTCGAATAGCGAAAGGTGCCTCACCCTAGACACCTATTCGAGTGGGTCTTATCAGCCCAGGCATAATTAGTAAGCATGGTGGGTTCCGCGCTCCAGATGGAGACTCAGCTGGAAGTTAAAGGGAAGAATGACAAGGAACTTTATGAATTGGAGCTGTAAGTTCACTCTTTGACAGAGAGAGCGAGATGGTGGTGGGGGACAGCCCCAGTGAAATCAGAGGTGAGAACACAAAGCAATACAGTACGCAGACTCTGGTTTTTTTGGGGGAGATGCTCGAGAATATCCGGGTGGACTCCTGAGGCTCGATCCCGCATTTGCGTATGCCGAGCCTCCTTCCTCATGACCTTTGTCCAGAGTGGAAGGCCTCCCCGGCTCCCGGCACATGATCAGTGCATGCTCAGTCACGGTATCAGTGCCTGCTCAGCCACGTGATCACTGATGGCACAGTCACGTGATCAGCGCCTCTAAGTCACGTGATCACCGTATGATAAACACGTGATCAGTGAACGACCAGCCACGTGATCACTGCATGCGCAGTCAGGTGGTCAGTTCCTGATCAGCCACCTGATCAGTGCGTGCACAGTCCCCTGATCAGCGCCTGTCAGTCACTGATCACTGCCTGATAAACTCGTGATCAGTGCCCGAACAGCCACGTCATCAGTGCATGCGCAGTCACGTGATCAGTGCATGATAGCCACGTGATCAGTGCGTGCACAGTCCCATGATCAGCGCCTGTCAGTCACTGATCATTGCCTGATAAACACGTGATCAGTGCATGATGAGCCATGTGATCAGTGCCTGATCAGCCACGTCATCAGTGCATGCGCAGTCACGTGATCAGTGCATGATAGCCACGTGATCAGTGCGTGCACAGTCCCATGATCAACGCCTGTCAGTCACTGATCATTGCCTGATAAACACGTGATCAGTGCATGATGAGCCATGTGATCAGTGCCTGATCAGCCACGTCATCAGTGCATGCCCAGTCACGTCATCAGTGCATGATAGCCACGTGATCAGTGCATGCTCAGTCACGTGATCAGTGCATGCTCAGTCACGTGATCTGGACTTGATCAGCCACGTGATCAGTGCCTGCAGAGTCACGTGATCAGGCCTGCTGAGCTGCGTGATTCCTGCTGGCTCATCTGCATGACAATTGCCATCTGAGCTGCGTGATTCCTGTCGGCTCATCTGCTTGACAATTGCCAGCTGAGCTGCGTGATTCCTGCCTGGTCACGGGCTTGATTATTGCCAGTTGAGCAGCATGATTCGTCACTGCTGAGCTCCATGCTTATTGCCTGCTGATTGCGTGGTTCGTGTCTGCTCAGCTCTTTGAGTATCGCCTCCTGAGGTCCCTGTTCGGTCGCCACCTGCCGGGGACCAGCCCCAACCGATCCAGGGTATTCGAAGGAGAGATGGCCTAGGCGACTATTTATATGCTAATCAGAGATGTCAAGAATAAGAGTATGAGGAGAGCTCAGTAGGAAAATTCGGTGGAGAAAAGAGACTGAGTAGCTTGGTTTACGCGGAAGACCAATCAAACTTCAAGACAAGAAGTTTGCACCACTTACGTAGGCCGCAGGCGCCCTCTCGAATAGCAAAAGGTGCCTCACCCTAGACACCTTCTCGAGGGGGTCTTAGCAGCCCAGGCATAATTAGTAAGCGTGGTGGGTTCCGCGCTCCAGATGGAGACTCAGCTGGAAGTTAAAGGGAAGAATGACAAGGAACTTTATGAATTGGAGCTGTAAGTTAACTCATTGACAGAGAGAGCGAGATGGTGGTGGGGGACAGCCCCCAGTGAAATCAGAGGTGAGAGCACAAAGCAATACAGTAGGCCGACTCTGGTTTTTTGGGGGGGGAGATGCTCGAGAATAACCGGGTGGACTCCTGAGGCTCGATCCCGCATTTGCATATGCCGAGCCTCCTTCCTCATGACCTTTGTCCAGAGTGGAATGCCTCCCCGGCTCCCGGCACATGATCAGTGCATGCTCAGTCACGGTATCAGTGCCTGCTCAGCCACGTGATCACTGACGGCACAGTCACGTGATCAGCGCCTCTCAGTCACGTGATCACTGTAGGATAAACACGTGATCAGTGAAAGACCAGCCACGTGATCACTGCATGCGCAGTCAGGTGGTCAGTTCCTGATCAGCCACCTGATCAGTGCGTGCACAGTCCCCTTATCAGCGCCTGTCAGTCACTGATCACTGCCTGATAAACACGTGATCAGTGCCCGAACAGCCACGTCATCAGTGCATGCGCAGTCACGTGATCAGTGCATGATAGCCACGTGATCAGTGCGTGCACAGTCCCATGATCAGCGCCTGTCAGTCACTGATCATTGCCTGATAAACACGTGATCAGTGCATGATGAGCCATGTGATCAGTGCCTGATCAGCCACGTCATCAGTGCATGCGCAGTCACGTGATCAGTGCATGATAGCCACGTGATCAGTGCGTGCACAGTCCCATGATCAGCGCCTGTCAGTCACTGATCATTGCCTGATAAACACGTGATCAGTGCATGATGAGCCATGTGATCAGTGCCTGATCAGCCACGTCATAAGTGCATGCGCAGTCACGTCATCAGTGCATGATAGCCACGTGATCAGTGCATGCTCAGTCACGTGATCTGGACTTGATCAGCCACGTGATCAGTGCCTGCAGAGTCACGTGATCAGGGCCTGCTGAGCTGCGTGATTCCTGCCGGCTCATCTGCATGACAATTGCCATCTGAGCTGCGTGATTCCTGTCGGCTTATCTGCTTGACAATTGCCAGCTGAGCTGCGTGATTCCTGCCTGGTCACGTGCTTGATTATTGCCAGTTGAGCAGCATGATTCGTCACTGCTGAGCTCCATGCTTATTGCCTGCTGATTGCGTGGTTCGTGTCTGTTCAGCTCTTTGAGTATCGCCTCCTGAGGTCCCTGTTCGGTCGCCACCTGCCGGGGACCAGCCCCAACTGATCCAGGGTATTCGAAGGAGAGATGGCCTAGGCCACTATTTATATGCTAATCAGAGATGTCAAGAATAATAGTATGAGGAGAGCTCAGTATGAAAATGCGGTGGAGAAAAGAGACTGAGTGGCTTGGTTTACGCGGAAGACCGATCAAACTTCAAGACAAGAAGTTTGCACCACTTACGTAGGCCACAGGCGCCCTCTCGTATAGCGAAAGGTGCCTCACCCTAGACACCTTCTCGAGTGGGTCTTAGCAGCCCAGGCATAATTAGTAAGCGTGGTGGGTTCCGCGCTCCAGATGGAGACTCAGCAGGAAGTTAAAGGGAAGAATGACAAGGAACTTTATGAATTGGAGCTGTAAGTTAACTCTTAGACAGAGAGAGCGAGATGGTGGTGGGGGACAGCCCCCAGTGAAATTAGAGGTGAGGGCACAAAGCAATACAGTAGGCAGACTCTGGTTTTTTTGGGGGGGGGGATGCTCGAGAATATCCGGGTGTACACCTGAGGCTCGATCCCGCACTTGCGTTTGCCGAGCCTCCTTCCTCATGACCTTTGTCCAGAGTGGAATGCCTCCCCGGCTCCCGGCACATGATCAGTGCATGCTCAGTCACGATATCAGTGCATGCTCAGCCACGTGATCACTGACGGCACAGTCACGTGATCAGCGCCTCTCAGTCACGTGATCACCGTAGGATAACACGTGATCAGTGAACGACCCGCCACGTGATCACTACATGCACGGTCAGGTGGTCAGTTCCTGATCAGCCACCTGATCAGTGCGTGCACAGTCCCCTGATCAGCGCCTATCAGTCACTGATCACTGCCTGATAAACACGTGATCAGTGCCCGAACAGCCACGTCATCAGTGCATGCGCAGTCACGTGATCAGTGCATGATAGCCACGTGATCAGTGCGTGCACAGTCCCATGATCAGCGCCTGTCAGTCACTGATCATTGCCTGATAAACACGTGATCAGTGCATGATGAGCCATGTGATCAGTGCCTGATCAGCCACGTCATCAGTGCATGCGCAGTCACGTCATCAGTGCATGATAGCCACGTGATCAGTGCGTGCTCAGTCACGTGATCTGGACTTGATCCGCCACGTGATCAGTGCCTGCAGAGTCACGTGATCAGGGCCTGCTGAGCTGCGTGATTCCTGCCGGCTCATCTGCATGACAATTTCCATCTGAGCTGCGTGATTCCTGTCGGCTCATCTGCTTGACAATTGCCAGCTGAGCTGCGTGATTCCTGCCTGGTCACCTGCTTGATTATTGCCAGTTGAGCAGCATGATTCGTCACTGCTGAGCTCCATGCTTATTGCCTGCTGATTGCGTGGTTCGTGTCTGCTCAGCTCTTTGAGTATCGCCTCCTGAGGTCCCTGTTCGGTCGCCACCTGCCGGGGACCAGCCCCAACTGATCCAGGGTATTCGAAGGAGAGATGGCCTAGGCGACTATTTATATGCTAATCAGAGATGTCAAGAATAATAGTATGAGGAGAGCTCAGTATGAAAATGCGGTGGAGAAAAGAGACTGAGTGGCTTGGTTTACGTGGAAGACCAATCAAACTTCAAGACAAGAAGTTTGCACCACTTACGTAGGCCGCAGGCGCCCTCTCGAATAGCGAAAGGTGCCTCACCCTAGACACCTTCTCGAGGGGGTCTTAGCAGCCCAGGCATAATTAGTAAGCGTGGTGGGTTCCGCGCTCCAGATGGAGACTCAGCTGGAAGTTAAAGGGAAGAATGACAAGGAACTTTATGAATTGGAGCTGTAAGTTAACTCTTTGACAGAGAGAGCGAGATGGTGGTGGGGGACAGCCCCCAGTGAAATCAGAGGTGAGAGCACAAAGCAATACAGTAGGCAGACTCTGGTTTTTTGGGGGGGGAGATGCTCGAGAATAACCGGGTGGACTCCTGAGGCTCGATCCCGCATTTGCGTATGCCGAGCCTCCTTCCTCATGACCTTTGTCCAGAGTGGAATGCCTCCCCGGCTCCCGGCACATGATCAGTGCATGCTCAGTCACGGTATCAGTGCCTGCTCAGCCACGTGATCACTGATGGCACAGTCACGTGATCAGCGCGTCTCAGTCACATCACTGTAGAATAAACACGTGATCAGTGAAGGACCAGCCACGTGATCACTGCATGCGCAGTCAGGTGGTCAGTTCCTGATCAGCCACCTGATCAGTGCGTGCACAGTCCCCTTATCAGCGCCTGTCAGTCACTGATCACTGCCTGATAAACACGTGATCAGTGCCCGAACAGCCACGTCATCAGTGCATGCGCAGTCACGTGATCAGTGCATGATAGCCACGTGATCAGTGCGTGCACAGTCCCATGATCAGCGCCTGTCAGTCACTGATCATTGCCTGATAAACACGTGATCAGTGCATGATGAGCCATGTGATCAGTGCCTGATCAGCCACGTCATCAGTGCATGCGCAGTCACGTGATCAGTGCATGATAGCCACGTGATCAGTGCGTGCACAGTCCCATGATCAGCGCCTGTCAGTCACTGATCATTGCCTGATAAACACGTGATCAGTGCATGATGAGCCATGTGATCAGTGCCTGATCAGCCACGTCATCAGTGCATGCGCAGTCACGTCATCAGTGCATGATAGCCACGTGATCAGTGCATGCTCAGTCACGTGATCTGGACTTGATCAGCCACGTGATCAGTGCCTGCAGAGTCACGTGATCAGGGCCTGCTGAGCTGCGTGATTCCTGCCGGCTCATCTGCATGACAATTTCCATCTGAGCTGCGTGATTCCTGTCGGCTCATCTGTTTGACAATTGCCAGCTGAGCTGCGTGATTCCTGCCTGGTCACGTGCTTGATTATTGCCAGTTGAGCAGCATGATTCGTCACTGCTGAGCTCCATGCTTAGTGCCTGCTGATTGCGTGGTTCGTGTCTGCTCAGCTCTTTGAGTATTGCATCCTGAGGTCCCTGTTCGGTCGCCACCTGCCGGGGACCAGCCCCAACTGATCCAGGGTATTCCAAGGAGAGATGGCCTAGGCGACTATTTATATGCTAATCAGAGATGTCAAGAATAATAGTATGAGGAGAGCTCAGTATGAAAATGCGGTGGAGAAAAGAGACTGAGTGGCTTGGTTTACGCGGAAGACCAATCAAACTTCAAGACAAGAAGTTTGCACCACTTACGTAGGCCACAGGCGCCCTCTCGTATAGCGAAAGGTGCCTCACCCTAGACACCTTCTCGAGTGGGTCTTAGCAGCCCAGGCATAATTAGTAAGCGTGGTGGGTTCCGCGCTCCAGATGGAGACTCAGCAGGAAGTTAAAGGGAAGAATGACAAGGAACTTTATGAATTGGAGCTGTAAGTTAACTCTTAGACAGAGAGAGCGAGATGGTGGTGGGGGACAGCCCCCAGTGAAATTAGAGGTGAGGGCACAAAGCAATACAGTAGGCAGACTCTGTTTTTTTTTGGGGGGGGATGCTCGAGTATATCCGGGTGGACACCTGAGGCTCGATCCCGCACTTGCGTTTGCCGAGCCTCCTTCCTCATGACCTTTGTCCAGAGTGGAATGCCTCCCCGGCTCCCGGCACATGATCAGTGCGTGCTCAGTCACGATATCAGTGCCTGCTCAGCCACGTGATCACTGACGGCACAGTCACGTGATCAGCGCCTCTCAGTCACGTGATCACCGTACGATAAACACGTGATCAGTGAAGGACCAGCCACGTGATCACTGCATGCGCAGTCAGGTGGTCAGTTCCTGATGAGCCACCTGATCAGTGCGTGCACAGTCCCCTGATCAGCGCCTGTCAGTCACTGATCACTGCCTGATAAACTCGTGATCAGTGCCCGAACAGCCACGTCATCAGTGCATGCGCAGTCACGTGATCAGTGCATGATAGCCACGTGATCAGTGCGTGCACAGTCCCATGATCAGCGCCTGTCAGTCACTGATCATTGCCTGATAAACACGTGATCAGTGCATGATGAGCCATGTGATCAGTGCCTGATCAGCCACGTCATCAGTGCATGCGCAGTCACGTGATCAGTGCATGATAGCCACGTGATCAGTGCGTGCACAGTCCCATGATCAGCGCCTGTCAGTCACTGATCATTGCCTGATAAACACGTGATCAGTGCATGATGAGCCATGTGATCAGTGCCTGATCAGCCACGTCATCAGTGCATGCGCAGTCACGTCATCAGTGCATGATACCCACGTGATCAGTGCATGCTCAGTCACGTGATCTGGACTTGATCAGCCACGTGATCAGTGCCTGCAGAGTCACGTGATCAGGGCCTGCTGAGCTGCGTGATTCCTGCCGGCTCATCTGCATGACAATTGCCATCTGAACTGCGTGATTCCTGTCGGCTTATCTGCTTGACAATTGCCAGCTGAGCTGCGTGATTCCTGCCTGGTCACGTGCTTGATTATTGCCAGTTGAGCAGCATGATTCGTCACTGCTGAGCTCCATGCTTATTGCCTGCTGATTGCGTGGTTCGTGTCTGTTCAGCTCTTTGAGTATCGCCTCCTGAGGTCCCTGTTCGGTCGCCACCTGCCGGGGACCAGCCCCAACTGATCCAGGGTATTCGAAGGAGAGATGGCCTAGGCCACTATTTATATGCTAATCAGAGATGTCAAGAATAATAGTATGAGGAGAGCTCAGTATGAAAATGCGGTGGAGAAAAGAGACTGAGTGGCTTGGTTTACGCGGAAGACCAATCAAACTTCAAGACAAGAAGTTTGCACCACTTACGTAGGCCGCAGGCGCCCTCTCGAATAGCGAAAGGTGCCTCACCCTAGACACCTTCTCGAGGGGGTCTTAGCAGCCCAGGCATAATTAGTAAGCGTGGTGGGTTCCGCGCTCCAGATGGAGACTCAGCTGGAAGTTAAAGGGAAGAATGACAAGGAACTTTATGAATTGGAGCTGTAAGTTAACTCTTTGACAGAGAGAGCGAGATGGTGGTGGGGGACAGCCCCCAGTGAAATCAGAGGTGAGAGCACAAAGCAATACAGTAGGCAGACTCTGGTTTTTTGGGGGGGGAGATGCTCGAGAATAACCGGGTGGACTCCTGAGGCTCGATCCCGCATTTGCGTATGCCGAGCCTCCTTCCTCATGACCTTTGTCCAGAGTGGAATGCCTCCCCGGCTCCCGGCACATGATCAGTGCATGCTCAGTCACGGTATCAGTGCCTGCTCAGCCACGTGATCACTGACGGCACAGTCACGTGATCAGCGCGTCTCAGTCACATCACTGTAGAATAAACACGTGATCAGTGAAGGACCAGCCACGTGATCACTGCATGCGCAGTCAGGTGGTCAGTTCCTGATCAGCCACCTGATCAGTGCGTGCACAGTCCCCTGATCAGAGCCTGTCAGTCACTGATCACTGCCTGATAAACACGTGATCAGTGCCCGAACAGCCACGTCATCAGTGCATGCGCAGTCACGTGATCAGTGCATGATAGCCACGTGATCAGTGCGTGCACAGTCCCATGATCAGCGCCTGTCAGTCACTGATCATTGCCTGATAAACACGTGATCAGTGCATGATGAGCCATGTGATCAGTGCCTGATCAGCCACGTCATCAGTGCATGCGCAGTCACGTCATCAGTGCATGATAGCCACGTGATCAGTGCATGCTCAGTCACGTGATCTGGACTTGATCAGCCACGTGATCAGTGCCTGCAGAGTCACGTGATCAGGGCCTGCTGAGCTGCGTGATTCCTGCCGGCTCATCTGCATGACAATTTCCATCTGAGCTGCGTGATTCCTGTCGGCTCATCTGTTTGACAATTGCCAGCTGAGCTGCGTGATTCCTGCCTGGTCACGTGCTTGATTATTGCCAGTTGAGCAGCATGATTCGTCACTGCTGAGCTCCATGCTTATTGCCTGCTGATTGCGTGGTTCGTGTCTGCTCAGCTCTTTGAGTATCGCCTCCTGAGGTCCCTGTTCGGTCGCCACCTGCCGGGGACCAGCCCCAACTGATCCAGGGTATTCGAAGGAGAGATGGCCTAGGCGACTATTTATATGCTAATCAGAGATGTCAAGAATAATAGTATGAGGAGAGCTCAGTATGAAAATGCGGTGGAGAAAAGAGACTGAGTGGCTTGGTTTACGCGGAAGACCAATCAAACTTCAAGACAAGAAGTTTGCACCACTTACGTAGGCCACAGGCGCCCTCTCGTATAGCGAAAGGTGCCTCACCCTAGACACCTTCTCGAGTGGGTCTTAGCAGCCCAGGCATAATTAGTAAGCGTGGTGGGTTCCGCGCTCCAGATGGAGACTCAGCAGGAAGTTAAAGGGAAGAATGACAAGGAACTTTATGAATTGGAGCTGTAAGTTAACTCTTAGACAGAGAGAGCGAGATGGTGGTGGGGGACAGCCCCCAGTGAAATTAGAGGTGAGGGCACAAAGCAATACAGTAGGCAGACTCTGTTTTTTTGGGGGGGGGGATGCTCGAGAATATCCAGGTGTACTCCTGAGGCTCGATCCCGCACTTGCGTTTGCCGAGCCTCCTTCCTCATGACCTTTGTCCAGAGTGGAATGCCTCCCCGGCTCCCGGCACATGATCAGTGCATGTTCAGTCACGATATCAGTGCATGCTCAGCCACGTGATCACTGACGGCACAGTCACGTGATCAGCGCCTCTCAGTCACGTGATCACCGTAGGATAACACGTGATCAGTGAACGACCAGCCACGTGATCACTGCATGCGCGGTCAGGTGGTCAGTTCCTGATGAGCCACCTGATCAGTGCGTGCACAGTCCCTGATCAGCGCCTGTCAGTCACTGATCACTGCCTGATAAACTCGTGATCAGTGCCCGAACAGCCACGTCATCAGTGCATGCGCAGTCACGTGATCAGTGCATGATAGCCACGTGATCAGTGCGTGCACAGTCCCATGATCAGCGCCTGTCAGTCACTGATCATTGCCTGATAAACACGTGATCAGTGCATGATGAGCCATGTGATCAGTGCCTGATCAGCCTCGTCATCAGTGCATGCGCAGTCACGTGATCAGTGCATGATAGCCACGTGATCAGTGCGTGCACAGTCCCATGATCAGCGCCTGTCAGTCACTGATCATTGCCTGATAAACACGTGATCAGTGCATGATGAGCCATGTGATCAGTGCCTGATCAGCCACGTCATCAGTGCATGCGCAGTCACGTCATCAGTGCATGATAGCCACGTGATCAGTGCATGCTCAGTCACGTGATCTGGACTTGATCAGCCACGTGATCAGTGCCTGCAGAGTCACGTGATCAGGGCCTGCTGAGCTGCGTGATTGCTGCCGGCTCATCTGCATGACAATTGCCATCTGAGCTGCGTGATTCCTGTCGGCTTATCTGCTTGACAATTGCCAGCTGAGCTGCGTGATTCCTGCCTGGTCACGTGCTTGATTATTGCCAGTTGAGCAGCATGATTCGTCACTGCTGAGCTCCATGCTTATTGCCTGCTGATTGCGTGGTTCGTGTCTGTTCAGCTCTTTGAGTATCGCCTCCTGAGGTCCCTGTTCGGTCGCCACCTGCCGGGGACCAGCCCCAACTGATCCAGGGTATTCGAAGGAGAGATGGCCTAGGCGACTATTTATATGCTAATCAGAGATGTCAAGAATAATAGTATGAGGAGAGCTCAGTATGAAAATGCGGTGGAGAAAAGAGACTGAGTTGCTTGGTTTACGCGGAAGACCAATCAAACTTCAAGACAAGAAGTTTGCACCACTTACGTAGGCCGCAGGCGCCCTCTCGTATAGCGAAAGGTGCCTCACCCTAGACACCTTCTCGAGTGGGTCTTAGCAGCCCAGGCATAATTAGTAAGCGTGGTGGGTTCCGCGCTCCAGATGGAGACTCAGCAGGAAGTTAAAGGGAAGAATGACAAGGAACTTTATGAATTGGAGCTGTAAGTTAACTCTTAGACAGAGAGAGCGAGATGGTGGTGGGGGACAGCCCCCAGTGAAATTAGAGGTGAGGGCACAAAGCAATACAGTAGGCAGACTCTGTTTTTTTTGGGGGGGGGATGCTCGAGAATATCCGGGTGTACTCCTGAGGCTCGATCCCGCACTTGCGTTTGCCGAGCCTCCTTCCTCATGACCTTTGTCCAGAGTGGAATGCCTCCCCGGCTCCCGGCACATGATCAGTGCATGCTCAGTCACGATATCAGTGCATGCTCAGCCACGTGATCACTGACGGCACAGTCACGTGATCAGCGCCTCTCAGTCACGTGATCACCGTACGATAAACACGTGATCAGTGAACGACCAGCCACGTGATCACTGCATGCGCGGTCAGGTGGTCAGTTCCTGATGAGCCACCTGATCAGTGCGTGCACAGTCCCCTGATCAGCGCCTGTCATTCACTGATCACTGCCTGATAAACACGTGATCAGTGCCCGAACAGCCACGTCATCAGTGCATGCGCAGTCACGTGATCAGTGCATGATAGCCACGTGATCAGTGCGTGCACAGTCCCATGATCAGCGCCTGTCAGTCACTGATCATTGCCTGATAAACACGTGATCAGTGCATGATGAGCCATGTGATCAGTGCCTGATCAGCAACGTCATCAGTGCATGCGCAGTCACGTCATCAGTGCATGATAGCCACGTGATCAGTGCATGCTCAGTCACGTGATCAGTGCATGCTCAGTCACGTGACCTGGACTTGATCAGCCACGTGATCAGTGCCTGCAGAGTCACGTGATCAGGGCCTGCTGAGCTGCGTGATTCCTGCCGGCTCATCTGCATGACAATTGCCATCTGAGCTGCGTGATTCCTGTCGGCTCATCTGCTTGACAATTGCCAGCTGAGCTGCGTGATTCCTGCCTGGTCACCTGCTTGATTATTGCCAGTTGAGCAGCATGATTCGTCACTGCTGAGCTCCATGCTTATTGCCTGCTGATTGCGTGGTTCGTGTCTGCTCAGCTCTTTGAGTATCGCCTCCTGAGGTCCCTGTTCGGGCGCCACCTGCCGGGAACCAGCCCCAACTGATCCAGGGTATTCGAAGGAGAGATGGCCTAGGCGACTATTTATATGCTAATCAGAGATGTCAAGAATAATACTATGAGGAGAGCTCAGTAGGAAAATTCGGTGGAGAAAAGAGACTGAGTGGCTTGGTTTACGCGGAAGACCAATTAAACTTCAAGACAAGAAGTTTGCACCACTTACGTAGCCCGCAGGCGCCCTCTCGAATAATGAAAGGTGCCTCACCCTAGACACCTTCTCGAGTGGGTCTTAGCAGCCCAGGCATAATTAGTAAGCGTGGTGGGTTCCGCGCTCCAGATGAAGACTCAGCTGGAAGTTAAAGGGAAGAATGACAAGGAACTTTATGAATTGAAGCTGTAAGTTAACTCTTTGACAGAGAGACCGAGATGGTGGTGGGGGACAGCCCCCAGTGAAATCAGAGGTGAGAGCACAAAGCAATACAGTAGGCAGACTCTGGTTTTCTTGGGGGGAGATGCTCGAGAATATCCGGGTGGACTCCTGAGGCTCGATCCCGCATTTGCGTATGCCGAGCCTCCTTCCTCATGACCTTTGTCCAGAGTGGAATGCCTCCCCAGCTCCCGGCACATGATCAGTGCATGCTCAGTCACCGTATCAGTGCCTGCTCAGCCACGTGATCACTGACGGCACAGTCACGTGATCAGCGCCTCTCAGTCACGTGATCACCGTAGGATAAACACGTGATCAGTGAACGACCAGCCACGTGATCACTTCATGCGCAGTCAGGTGGTCAGTTCCTGATCAGCCACCTGATCAGTGCGTGCACAGTCCCCTGATCAGCGCCTGTCATTCACTGATCACTGCCTGATAAACACGTGATCAGTGACCGAACAGCCACGTCATCAGTGCATGCGCAGTCACGTGATCAGTGCATGATAGCCACGTGATCAGTGCGTGCACAGTCCCATGATCAGCGCCTGTCAGTCACTGATCATTGCCTGATAAACACGTGATCAGTGCATGATGAGCCATGTGATCAGTGCCTGATCAGCCACGTCATCAGTGCATGCGCAGTCACGTCATCAGTGCATGATAGCCACGTGAAAAGTGCATGCTCAGTCACGTGATCAGTGCATGCTCAGTCACGTGATCTGGACTTGATCAGCCACGTGATCAGTGCCTGCAGAGTCACGTGATCAGGGCCTGCTGAGCTGCGTGATTCCTGCCGGCTCATCTGCATGACAATTGCCATCTGAGCTGCGTGATTCCTGTCGGCTCATCTGCTTGACAATTGCCAGCTGAGCTGCGTGATTCCTGCCTGGTCACGTGCTTGATTATTGCCAGTTGAGCAGCATGATTCGTCACTGCTGAGCTCCATGCTTATTGCCTGCTGATTGCGTGGTTCGTGTCTGCTCAGCTCTTTGAGTATCGCCTCCTGAGGTCCCTGTTCGGTCGCCACCTGCCGGGAACCAGCCCCAACTGATCCAGGGTATTCGAAGGAGAGATGGCCTAGGCGACTATTTATATGCTAATCAGAGATGTCAAGAATAATACTATGAGGAGAGCTCAGTAGGAAAATTCGGTGGAGAAAAGAGACTGAGTGTCTTGGTTTACGCGGAAGACCAATCAAACTTCAAGACAAGAAGTTTGCACCACTTACGTAGCCCGCAGGCGCCCTCTCGAATAATGAAAGGTGCCTCACCCTAGACACCTTCTCGAGTGGGTCTTAGCAGCCCAGGCATAATTAGTAAGCGTGGTGGGTTCCGCGCTCCAGATGGAGACTCAGCTGGAAGTTAAAGGGAAGAATGACAAGGAACTTTATGAATTGGAGCTCTAAGTTAACTCTTTGACAGAGAGAGCGAGATGGTGGTGGGGGACAGCCCCCAGTGAAATCAGAGGTGAGAGCACAAAGCAATACAGTAGGCAGACTCTGGTTTTCTTGGGGGGGAGATGCTCGAGAATATCCGGGTGGACTCCTGAGGCTCGATCCCGCATTTGCGTATGCCGAGCCTCCTTCCTCATGACCTTTGTCCAGAGTGGAATGCCTCCCCGGCTCCCGGCACATGATCAGTGCATGCTCAGTCACGGTATCAGTGCCTGCTCAGCCACGTGATCACTGACGGCACAGTCACGTGATCAGCGCCTCTCAGTCACGTGATCACCGTAGGATAAACACGTGACCAGTGAACGACCAGCCATGTGATCACTGCATGCGCAGTCAGGTGGTCAGTTCCTGATCAGCCACCTGATCAGTGCGTGCACAGTCCCCTGATCAGCGCCTGTCAGTCACTGATCACTGCCTGATAAACACGTGATCAGTGCCCGAACAGCCACGTCATCAGTGCATGCGCAGTCACGTGATCAGTGCATGATAGCCACGTGATCAGTGCGTGCACAGTCCCATGATCAGCGCCTGTCAGTCACTGATCATTGCCTGATAAACACGTGATCAGTGCATGATGAGCCATGTGATCAGTGCCTGATCAGCAACGTCATCAGTGCATGCGCAGTCACGTCATCAGTGCACGATAGCCACGTGAACAGTGCATGCTCAGTCACGTGATCAGTGCATGCTCAGTCACATGATCTGGACTTGATCAGCCACGTGATCAGTGCCTGCAGAGTCACGTGATCAGGGCCTGCTGAGCTGCGTGATTCCTGCCGGCTCATCTGCATGACAATTGCCATCTGAGCTGCGTGATTCCTGTCGGCTCATCTGCTTGACAATTGCCAGCTGAGCTGCGTGATTCCTGCCTGGTCACCTGCTTGATTAGTGCCAGTTGAGCAGCATGATTCGTCACTGCTGAGCTCCATGCTTATTGCCTGCTGATTGCGTGGTTCGTGTCTGCTAAGCTCTTTGAGTATCGCCTCCTGAGGTCCCTGTTCGGTCACCACCTGCCGGGGACCAGCCCCAACCGATCCAGGGTATTCGAAGGAGAGATGGCCTAGGCGACTATTTATATGCTAATCAGAGATGTCAAGAATAAGAGTATGAGGAGAGCTCAGTAGGAAAATTCGGTGGAGAAAAGAGACTGAGGAGCTTGGTTTACGCGGAAGACCAATCAAACTTCAAGACAAGAAGTTTGCACCACTTACGTAGGCCGCAGGCGCCCTCTCGAATAGCGAAAGGTGCCTCACCCTAGACACCTTCTCGAGGGGGTCTTAGCAGCCCAGGCATAATTAGTAAGCGTGGTGGGTTCCGCGCTCCAGATGGAGACTCAGCTGGAAGTTAAAGGGAAGAATGACAAGGAACTTTATGAATTGGAGCTCTAAGTTAACTCTTTGACAGAGAGAGCGAGATGGTGGTGGGGGACAGCCCCCAGTGAAATCAGAGGTGAGAGCACAAAGCAATACAGTAGGCAGACTCTGGTTTTTTGGGGGGGGAGATGCTCGAGAATAACCGGGTGGACTCCTGAGGCTCGATCCCGCATTTGCGTATGCCGAGCCTCCTTCCTCATGACCTTTGTCCAGAGTGGAATGCCTCCCCGGCTCCCGGCACATGATCAGTGCATGCTCAGTCACGGTATCAGTGCCTGCTCAGCCACGTGATCACTGACAGCACTGTCACGTGATCAGCGCGTCTCAGTCACGTGATCACTGTAGGATAAACACGTGATCAGTGAACGACCAGCCACGTGATCACTGCATGCGCAGTCAGGTAGTCAGTTCCTGATCAGCCACCTGATCAGTGCGTGCACAGTCCCCTTATCAGCGCCTGTCAGTCACTGATCACTGCCTGATAAACACGTGATCAGTGCCCGAACAGCCACGTGATCAGTGCATGATGCCACGTGATCAGTGCATGCACAGTCCCATGATCAGCGCCTGTCAGTCACTGATCATTGCCTGATAAACACGTGATCAGTGCATGATGAGCCATGTGATCAGTGCCTGATCAGCCACGTCATCAGTGCATGCGCAGTCACGTGATCAGTGCATGATAGCCACGTGATCAGTGCGTGCACAGTCCCATGATCAGCGCCTGTCAGTCACTGATCATTGCCTGATAAACACGTGATCAGTGCATGATGAGCCATGGGATCAGTGCCTGATCAGCCACGTCATCAGTGCATGCGCAGTCACGTCATCAGTGCATGATAGCCACGTGATCAGTGCATGCTCAGTCACGTGATCTGCACTTGATCAGCCACGTGATCAGTGCCTGCAGAGTCACGTGATCAGGGCCTGCTGAGCTGCGTGATTCCTGCCGGCTCATCTGCATGACAATTGCCATCTGAGCTGCGTGATTCCTGTCGGCTCATCTGCTTGACAATTGCCAGCTGAGCTGCGTGATTCCTGCCTGGTCACGTGCTTGATTAGTGCCAGTTGAGCAGCATGATTCGTCACTGCTGAGCTCCATGCTTATTGCCTGCTGATTGCGTGGTTCGTGTCTGCTCAGCTCTTTGAGTATGGCCTCCTGAGGTCCCTGTTCGGTCGCCACCTGCCGGGGACCAGCCCCAACTGATCCAGGGTATTCGAAGGAGAGATGGCCTAGGCGACTATTTATATGCTAATCAGAGATGTCAAGAATAATAGTATGAGGAGAGCTCAGTATGAAAATGCGGTGGAGAAAAGAGACTGAGTGGCTTGGTTTACGCGGAAGACCAATCAAACTTCAAGACAAGAAGTTTGCACCACTTACGTAGGCCACAGGCGCCCTCTCGTATAGCGAAAAGTGCCTCACCCTAGACACCTTCTCGAGTGGGTCTTAGCAGCCCAGGCATAATTAGTAAGCGTGGTGGGTTCCGCGCTCCAGATGGAGACTCAGCAGGAAGTTAAAGGGAAGAATGACAAGGAACTTTATGAATTGGAGCTGTAAGTTAACTCTTAGACAGAGAGAGCGAGATGGTGGTGGGGGACAGCCCCCAGTGAAATTAGAGGTGAGGGCACAAAGCAATACAGTAGGCAGACTCTGTTTTTTTTGGGGGGGGATGCTCGAGAATATCCGGGTGTACTCCTGAGGCTCGATCCCGCACTTGCGTTTGCCGAGCCTCCTTCCTCATGACCTTTGTCCAGAGTGGAATGCCTCCCCGGCTCCCGGCACATGATCAGTGCATGCTCAGTCACGATATCAGTGCATGCTCAGCCACGTGATCACTGACGGCACAGTCACGTGATCAGCGCCTCTCAGTCACGTGATCACCGTACGATAAACACGTGATCAGTGAACGACCAGCCACGTGATCACTGCATGCGCGGTCAGGTGGTCAGTTCCTGATGAGCCACCTGATCAGTGCGTGCACAGTCCCTGATCAGCGCCTGTCAGTCACTGATCACTGCCTGATAAACACGTGATCAGTGCCCGAACAGCCACGTCATCAGTGCATGCGCAGTCACGTGATCAGTGCATGATAGCCACGTGATCAGTGCGTGCACAGTCCCATGATCAGCGCCTGTCAGTCACTGATCATTGCCTGATAAACACGTGATCAGTGCATGATGAGCCATGTGATCAGTGCCTGATCAGCAACGTCATCAGTGCATGCGCAGTCACGTCATCAGTGCATGATAGCCACGTGATCAGTGCATGCTCAGTCACGTGATCTGGACTTGATCAGCCACGTGATCAGTGCCTGCAGAGTCACGTGATCAGGGCCTGCTGAGCTGCGTGATTCCTGCCGGCTCATCTGCATGACAATTGCCATCTGAGCTGCGTGATTCCTGTCGGCTCATCTGCTTGACAATTGCCAGCTGAGCTGCGTGATTCCTGCCTGGTCACCTGCTTGATTTTGCCAGTTGAGCAGCATGATTCGTCACTGTTGAGCTCCATGCTTATTGCCTGCTGATTGCGTGGTTCGTATCTGCTCAGCTCTTTGAGTATCGCCTCCTGAGGTCCCTGTTCGGTCGCCACCTGCCGGGGACCAGCCCCAACTGATCCAGGGTATTCGAAGGAGAGATGGCCTAGGCGACTATTTATATGCTAATCAGAGATGTCAAGAATAAGAGTATGAGGAGAGCTCAGTAGGAAAATTCGGTGGAGAAAAGAGACTGAGTGGCTTCGTTTACGCGGAAGACCAATCAAACTTCAAGACAAGAAGTTTGCACCACTTACGTAGGCCACAGGCGCCCTCTCGAATAGCGAAAGGTGCCTCACCCTAGACACCTTCTCGAGTGGGTCTTAGCAGCCCAGGCATAATTAGTAAGCGTGGTGGGTTCCGCGCTCCAGATGGAGACTCAGCTGGAAGTTAAAGGGAAGAATGACAAGGAACTTTATGAATTGGAGCTGTAAGTTAACTCTTTGACAGAGAGAGTGAGATGGTGGTGGGGGACAGCCCCCAGTGAAATCAGAGGTGAGAGCACAAAGCAATACAGTAGGCAGACTCTGGTTTTTTTGGGGGGGAGATGCTCGAGAATATCCGGGTGGACTCCTGAGGCTCGATCCCGCATTTGCGTATGCCGAGCCTCCTTCCTCATGACCTTTGTCCAGAGTGGAATGCCTCCCCGGCTCCCGGCACATGATCAGTGCATGCTCAGTCACGGTATCAGTGCCTGCTCAGCCACGTGGTCACTGACGGCACAGTCACGTGATCAGCGCCTCTCAGTCACGTGATCACCGTATGATAAACACGTGATCAGTGAACGACCAGCCACGTGATCACTGCATGCGCGGTCAGGTGGTCAGTTCCTGATCAGCCACCTGATCAGTGCGTGCACAGTCCCCTGATCAGCGCCTGTCAGTCACTGATCACTGCCTGATAAACACGTGATCAGTGCCCGAACAGCCACGTCATCAGTGCATGCGCAGTCACGTGATCAGTGCATGATAGCCACGTGATCAGTGCGTGCACAGTCCCATGATCAGCGCCTGTCAGTCACTGATCATTGCCTGATAAACACGTGATCAGTGCATGATGAGCCATGTGATCAGTGCCTGATCAGCCACGTCATCAGTGCATGCGCAGTCACGTCATCAGTGCATGATAGCCACGTGATCAGTGCATGCTCAGTCACGTGATCTGGACTTGATCAGCCACATGATCAGTGCCTGCAGAGTCACGTGATCAGGGCCTGCTGAGCTGCGTGATTCCTGCTGGCTCATCTGCATGACAATTGCCATCTGAGCTGCGTGATTCCTGTCGGCTCATCTGCTTGACAATTGCCAGCTGAGCTGCGTGATTCCTGCCTGGTCACGTGCTTGATTATTGCCAGTTGAGCAACATGATTCGTCACTGCTGAGCTCCATGCTTATTGCCTGCTGATTGCGTGGTTCGTGTCTGCTCAGCTCTTTGAGTATGGCCTCCTGAGGTCCCTGTTCGGTCGCCACCTGCCGGGGACCAGCCCCAACTGATCCAGAGTATTTGAAGAAGAGATGGCCTAGGCGACTATTTATATGCTAATCACAGATGTCAAGAATAATAGTATGAGGAGAGCTCAGTAGGAAAATTCGGTGGAGAAAAAAGACTGAGTAGCTTCGTTTACGCGGAAGACCAATCAAACTTCAAGACAAGAAGTTTGCACCACTTACGTAGGCCGCAGGCGCCTCTCGAATAGCGAAAGGTGCCTCACCCTAGACACCTTCTCGAGTGGGTCTTAGCAGCCCAGGCATAATTAGTAAGCGTGGTGTGTTCCGCACTCCAGATGGAGACTCAGCTGGAAGTTAAAGGGAAGAATGACAAGGAACATTATGAATTGGAGCTCTAAGTTAACTCTTTGACAGAGAGAGCGAGATGGTGGTGGGGGACAGCCCCCAGTGATATCAGAGGTGAGAGCACAAAGCAATACAGTAGGCAGACTCTGGTTTTCTTGGGGGGCAGATGCTCGAGAATATCCGGGTGGACTCCTGAGACTCGATCGCGCATTAGCGTATGCCGAGCCTCCTTCCTCATGACCTTTGTCCAGAGTGGAATGCCTCCCTGGCTCCCGGCACATGATCAGTGCATGCTCAGTCACCGTATCAGTGCCTGCTCAGCCACGTGATCACTGACGGCACAGTCACGTGATCAGCGCCTCTCAGTCACGTGATCACCGTTTGATAAACACGTGATCAGTGAACGACCAACCACGTGATCACTGCATGCGCAGTCAGGTGGTCAGTTCCTGATCAGCCACCTGATCAGTGCGTGCACAGTCCCCTGATCAGCGCCTGTCAGTCACTGATCACTGCCTGATAAACACGTGATCAGTGCCCGAACAGCCACGTCATCAGTGCATGCGCAGTCACGTGATCAGTGCATGATAGCCACGTGATCAGTGCGTGCACAGTCCCATGATCAGCGCCTGTCAGTCACTGATCATTGCCTGATAAACACGTGATCAGTGCATGATGAGCCATGTGATCAGTGCCTGATCAGCCACGTCATCAGTGCATGCGCAGTCACGTCATCAGTGCATGATAGCCACGTGAACAGTGCATGCTCAGTCACGTGATCAGTGCATGCTCTGTCACGTGATCTGGACTTGATCAACCACGTGATCAGTGCCTGCAGAGTCACGTGATCAGGGCCTGCTGAGCTGCGTGATTCCTGCTGGCTCATCTGCATGACAATTGCCATCTGAGCTGCGTGATTCCTGTCGGCTCATCTGCTTGACAATTGCCAGCTGAGCTGCGTGATTCCTGCCTGGTCACGTGCTTGATTATCGCCAGTTGAGCAGCATGATTCGTCACTGCTGAGCTCCATGCTTATTACCTGCTGATTGCGTGGTTCGTGTCTGCTCAGCTCTTTGAGTATCGCCTCCTGAGGTCCCTGTTCGGTCGCCACCTGCCGGGGACCAGCCCCAACTGATCCAGGGTATTCGAAGGAGAGATGGCCTAGGCGACTATTTATATGCTAATCAGAGATGTCAAGAATAAGAGTATGAGGAGAGCTCAGTAGGAAAATTCGGTGGAGAAAAGAGACTGAGTGGCTTCGTTTACGCGGAAGACCAATCAAACTTCAAGACAAGAACTTTGCACCACTTACGTAGCCCGCAGGCGCCCTCTCGAATAGCAAAAGGTGCCTCACCCTAGACACCTTCTCGAGTGGGTCTTAGCAGCCCAGGCATAATTAGTAAGCGTGGTGGGTTCCGCGCTCCAGATGGAGACTCAGCTGGAAGTTAAAGGGAAGAATGACAAGGAACTTTATGAATTGGAGCTGTAAGTTAACTCTTTGACAGAGAGAGCGAGATGGTGGTGGGGGACAACCCCCAGTGAAATCAGAGGTGAGAGCACAAAGCAATACAGTAGGCAGACTCTGGTTTTGGGGGGAGATGCTCGAGAATATCCGGGTGGACTCCTGAGGCTCGATCCCGCATTTGCGTATGCCGAGCCTCCTTCCTCATGACCTTTGTCCAGAGTGGAATGCCTCCCCGGCTCCCGGCACATGATCAGTGCATGCTCAGTCACGGTATCAGTGCCTGCTCAGCCACGTGATCACTGACGGCACAGTCACGTGATCAGCGCCTCTCAGTCACGTGATCACCGTATGATAAACACGTGATCAGTGAACGACCAGCCACGTGATCACTGCATGCGCGGTCAGGTGGTCAGTTCCTGATCAGCCACCTGATCAGTGCGTGCACAGTCCCCTGATCAGCGCCTGTCAGTCACTGATCACTGCCTGATAAACACGTGATCAGTGCCCGAACAGCCACGTCATCAGTGCATGGGCAGTCACGTGATCAGTGCATGATAGCCACGTGATCAGTGCGTGCACAGTCCCATGATCAGCGCCTGTCAGTCACTGATCATTGCCTGATAAACACGTGATCAGTGCATGATGAGCCATGTGATCAGTGCCTGATCAGCCACGTCATCAGTGCATGCGCAGTCACGTCATCAGTGCATGATAGCCACGTGATCAGTGCATGCTCAGTCACGTGATCTGGACTTGATCAGCCAGGTGATCAGTGCCTGCAGAGTCACGTGATCAGGGCCTGCTGAGCTGCGTGATTCCTGCCGGCTCATCTGCATGACAATTGCCAGCTGAGCTGCGTGATTCCTGTCGGCTCATCTGCTTGACAATTGCCAGCTGAGCTGCGTGATTCCTGCCTCGTCACGTGCTTGATTATTGCCAGTTGAGCAGCATGATTCGTCACTGCTGAGCTCCATGCTTATTGCCTGCTGATTGCGTGGTTCGTGTCTGCTCAGCTCTTTGAGTATCGCCTCCTGAGGTCCCTGTTCGGTCGCCACCTGCCGGGGACCAGCCCCAACTGATCCAGGGTATTCGAAGGAGAGATGGCCTAGGCGACTATTTATATGCTAATCAGAGATGTCAAGAATAAGAGTATGAGGAGAGCTCAGTAGGAAAATTCGGTGGAGAAAAGAGACTGAGTGGCTTCGTTTACGCGGAAGACCAATCAAACTTCAAGACAAGAACTTTGCACCACTTACGTAGCCCGCAGGCGCCCTCTCGAATAGCGAAAGGTGCCTCACCCTAGACACCTTCTCGAGTGGGTCTTAGCAGCCCAGGCATAATTAGTAAGCGTGGTGGGTTCCGCGCTCCAGATGGAGACTCAGCTGGAAGTTTAAGGTAAGAATGACAAGGAACTTTATGAATTGGAGCTGTAAGTTAACTCTTTGACAGAGAGAGCGAGATGGTGGTGGGGGACAGCCCCCAGTGAAATCAGAGGTGAGAGCACAAAGCAATACAGTAGGCAGACTCTGGTTTTTTTGGGGGGGAGATGCTCGAGAATATCCGGGTGGACTCCTGAGGCTCGATCCCGCATTTGCGTATGCCGAGCCTCCTTCCTCATGACCTTTGTCCAGAGTGGAATGCCTCCCCGGCTCCCGGCACATGATCAGTGCATGCTCAGTCACGATATCAGTGCATGCTCAGCCACGTGATCACTGACGGCACAGTCACGTGATCAGCGCCTCTCAGTCACGTGATCACCGTATGATAAACACGTGATCAGTGAACGACCAGCCACGTGATCACTGCATGCGCGGTCAGGTGTTCAGTTCCTGATCAGCCACCTGATCAGTGCGTGCACAGTCCCCTGATCAGCGCCTGTCAGTCACTGATCACTGCCTGATAAACACGTGATCAGTGCCCGAACAGCCACGTCATCAGTGCATGCGCAGTCACGTGATCAGTGCATGATAGCCACGTGATCAGTGCGTGCACAGTCCCATGATCAGCGCCTGTCAGGCACTGATCATTGCCTGATAAACACGTGATCAGTGCATGATGAGCCATGTGATCAGTGCCTGATCAGCCACGTCATCAGTGCATGCGCAGTCACGTCATCAGTGCATGATAGCCACGTGATCAGTGCATGCTCAGTCACGTGATCTGGACTTGATCAGCCACGTGATCAGTGCCTGCAGAGTCACGTGATCAGGGCCTGCTGAGCTGCGTGATTCCTGTCGGCTCATCTGCTTGACAATTGCCAGCTGAGCTGCGTGATTCCTGCCTGGTCACGTGCTTGAATATTGCCAGTTGAGCAGCATGATTCGTCACTGCTGAGCTCCATGCTTATTGCCTGCTGATTGCGTGGTTCGTGTCTGCTCAGCTCTTTGAGTATCGCCTCCTGAGGTCCCTGTTCGGTCGCCACCTGCCGGGGACCAGCCCCAACTGATCCAGGGTATTCGAAGGAGAGATGGCCTAGGCGACTATTTATATGCTAATCAGAGATGTCAAGAATAAGAGTATGAGGAGAGCTCAGTAGGAAAATTCGGTGGAGAAAAGAGACTGAGTGGCTTGGTTTACGCGGAAGACCAATCAAACTTCAAGACAAGAAGTTTGCACCACTTACGTAGGCCGCAGGCGCCCTCTCGAATAGCGAAAGGTGCCTCACCCTAGACACCTTCTCGAGTGGGTCTTAGCAGCCCAGGCATAATTAGTAAGCGTGGTGGGTTCCGCGCTCCAGATGGAGACTCAGCTGGAAGTTAAAGGGAAGAATGACAAGGAACTTTATGAATTGGAGCTGTAAGTTAACTCTTTGACAGAGAGAGCGAGATGGTGGTGGGGGACAGCCCCCAGTGAAATCAGAGGTGAGAGCACAAAGCAATACAGTAGGCAGACTCTGGTTTTTTTGGGGGAGATGCTCGAGAATATCCGGGTGGACTCCTGAGGCTCGATCCCGCACTTGCGTATGCCGAGCCTCCTTCCTAATGACCTTTGTCCAGAGTGGAATGCCTCCCCGGCTCCCGGCACATGATCAGTGCATGCTCAGTCACGGTATCAGTGCCTGCTCAGCCACGTGGTCACTGACGGCACAGTAACGTGATCAGCGCCTCTCAGTCACGTGATCACCGTATGATAAACACGTGATCAGTGAACGACCAGCCACTTGATCACTGCATGCGCGGTCAGGTGGTCAGTTCCTGATCAGCCACCTGATCAGTGCGTGCACAGTCCCCTGATCAGCGCCTGTCAGTCACTGATCACTGCCTGATAAACACGTGATCAGTGCCCGAACAGCCACGTCATCAGTGCATGCGCAGTCACGTGATCAGTGCATGATAGCCACGTGATCAGTGCGTGCACAGTCCCATGATCAGCGCCTGTCAGTCACTGATCATTGCCTGATAAACACGTGATCAGTGCATGATGAGCCATGTGATCAGTGCCTGATCAGCCACGTCATCAGTGCATGCGCAGTCACGTCATCAGTGCATGATAGCCACGTGATCAGTGCATGCTCAGTCACGTGATCTGGACTTGATCAGCCACGTGATCAGTGCCTGCAGAGTCACGTGATCAGGGCCTGCTGAGCTGCGTGATTCCTGCCGGCTCATCTGCATGACAATTGCCATCTGAGCTGCGTGATTCCTGTCGGCTCATCTGCTTGACAATTGCCAGCTGAGCTGCGTGATTCCTGCCTGGTCACGTGCTTGATTATTGCCAGTTGAGCAGCATGATTCGTCACTGCTGAGCTCCATGCTTATTGCCTGCTGATTGCGTGGTTCGTGTCTGCTCAGCTCTTTGAGTATGGCCTCCTGAGGTCCCTGTTCGGTCGCCACCTGCCGGGGACCAGCCCCAACTGATCCAGGGTATTTGAAGAAGAGATGGCCTAGGCGACTATTTATATGCTAATCAGAGTTGTCAAGAATAATAGTATGAGGAGAGCTCAGTAGGAAAATTCGGTGGAGAAAAAAGACTGAGTAGCTTGGTTTACGCGGAAGACCAATCAAACTTCAATACAAGAAGTTTGCACCACTTACGTAGGCCGCAGGCGCCCTCTCGAATAGCGAAAGGTGCCTCACCCTAGACACCTTCTCGAGTGGGTCTTAGCAGCCCAGGCATAATTAGTAAGCGTGGTGGGTTCCGCGCTCCAGATGGAGACTCAGCTGGAAGTTAAAGGGAAGAATGACAAGGAACATTATGAATTGGAGCTCTAAGTTAACTCTTTGACAGAGAGAGCGAGATGGTGGTGGGGGACAGCCCCCAGTGAAATCAGAGGTGAGAGCACAAAGCAATACAGTAGGCAGACTCTGGTTTTTTGGGGGGGATGCTCGAGAATATCCGGGTGGACTCCTGAGGCTCGATCCCGCATTTGCGTATGCCGAGCCTCCTTCCTCATGACCTTTGTCCAGAGTGGAAGGCCTCCCCGGCTCCCGGCACATGATCAGTGCATGCTCAGTCACCATATCAGTGCCTGCACAGCCACGTGATCACTGACGGCACAGTCACGTGATCAGCGCCTCTCAGTCCCGTGATCACCATTTGATAAACACGTGATCAGTGAACGACCACCCACGTGATCACTGCATGCGCGTCAGGTGGTCAGTTCCTGATCAGCCACCTGATCAGTGCGTGCACAGTCCCCTGATCAGCGCCTGTCAGTCACTGATCACTGCCTGATAAATACGTGATCAGTGCCGGAACAGCCACGTCATCAGTGCATGCGCAGTCACGTGATCAGTGCATGATAGCCACGTGAGCAGTGCGTGCACAGTCCCATGATCAGCGCCTGTCAGTCACTGATCATTGCCTGATAAACACCTGATCAGTGCATGATGAGCCATGTGATCAGTGCCTGATCAGCCACGATCAGTGCATGCCACGTCATCAGTGCATGCAGTACGTGATCAGTGCATGATAGCCACGTGATCAGTGCATGCTCAG
This sequence comes from Bos javanicus, assembly GCF_032452875.1. Taxonomy (NCBI): domain Eukaryota; kingdom Metazoa; phylum Chordata; class Mammalia; order Artiodactyla; family Bovidae; genus Bos; species Bos javanicus. Next base: position 512,956 of record NW_026893709.1, read on the forward strand.
TCACGTGATCTGGACTTGATCAGCCACGTGATCAGTGCCTGCAGAGTCACGTGATCAGGGCCTGCTGAGCTGCGTGATTCCTGCCGGCTCATCTGCATGACAATTGCCATCTGAGCTGCGTGATTCCTGTCGGCTCATCTGCTTGACAATTGCCAGCTGAGCTGCGTGATTCCTGCCTGGTCACGTGCTTGATTATCGCCAGTTGAGCAGCATGATTCGTCACTGCTGAGCTCCATGCTTATTACCTGCTGATTGCGTGGTTCGTGTCTGCTCAGCTCTTTGAGTATCGCCTCCTGAGGTCCCTGTTCGGTCGCCACCTGCCGGGGACCAGCCCCAACTGATCCAGGGTATTCGAAGGAGAGATGGCCTAGGCGACTATTTATATGCTAATCAGAGATGTCAAGAATAAGAGTATGAGGAGAGCTCAGTAGGAAAATTCGGTGGAGAAAAGAGACTGAGTGGCTTGGTTTACGCGGAAGACCAATCAAACTTCAAGACAAGAAGTTTGCACCACTTACGTAGGCCGCAGGCGCCCTCTCGAATAGCGAAAGGTGCCTCACCCTAGACACCTTCTCGAGTGGGTCTTAGCAGCCCAGGCATAATTAGTAAGCGTGGTGGGTTCCGCGCTCCAGATGGAGACTCAGCTGGAAGTTAAAGGGAAGAATGACAAGGAACTTTATGAATTGGAGCTGTAAGTTAACTCTTTGACAGAGAGAGCGAGATGGTGGTGGGGGACAGCCCCCAGTGAAATCAGAGGTGAGAGCACAAAGCAATACAGTAGGCAGACTCTGGTTTTTGGGGGAGATGCTCGAGAATATCCGGGTGGACTCCTGAGGCTCGATCCCGCATTTGCGTATGCCGAGCCTCCTTCCTCATGACCTTTGTCCAGAGTGGAATGCCTCCCCGGCTCCCGGCACATGATCAGTGCATGCTCAGTCACGGTATCAGTGCCTGCTCAGCCACGTGATCACTGACGGCACAGTCACGTGATCAGCGCCTCTCAGTCACGTGATCACCGTATGATAAACACGTGATCAGTGAACGACCAGCCACGTGATCACTGCATGCGCGGTCAGGTGGTCAGTTCCTGATCAGCCACCTGATCAGTGCGTGCACAGTCCCCTGATCAGCGCCTGTCAGTCACTGATCACTGCCTGATAAACACGTGATCAGTGCCCGAACAGCCACGTCATCAGTGCATGGGCAGTCACGTGATCAGTGCATGATAGCCACGTGATCAGTGCGTGCACAGTCCCATGATCAGCGCCTGTCAGTCACTGATCATTGCCTGATAAACACGTGATCAGTGCATGATGAGCCATGTGATCAGTGCCCGATCAGCCACGTCATCAGTGCATGCGCAGTCACGTCATCAGTGCATGATAGCCACGTGATCAGTGCATGCTCAGTCACGTGATCTGGACTTGATCAGCCACGTGATCAGTGCCTGCAGAGTCACGTGATCAGGGCCTGCTGAGCTGCGTGATTCCTGCCGGCTCATCTGCATGACAATTGCCAGCTGAGCTGCGTGATTCCTGTCGGCTCATCTGCTTGACAATTGCCAGCTGAGCTGCGTGATTCCTGCCTGGTCACGTGCTTGATTATTGCCAGTTGAGCAGCATGATTCGTCACTGCAGAGCTCCATGCTTATTGCCTGCTGATTGCGTGGTTCGTGTCTGCTCAGCTCTTTGAGTATCGCCTCCTGAGGTCCCTGTTCGGTCGCCACCTGCCGGGGACCAGCCCCAACTGATCCAGGGTATTTGAAGAAGAGATGGCCTAGGCGACTATTTATATGCTAATCAGAGATGTCAAGAATAAGAGTATGAGGAGAGCTCAGTATGAAAATGCGGTGGAGAAAAGAGACTGAGTGGCTTGGTTTACACGGAAGACCAATCAAACTTCAAGACAAGAAGTTTGCACCACTTACGTAGGCCACAGGCGCCCTCTCGTATAGCGAAAGGTGCCTCACCCTAGACACCCTCTCGAGTGGGTCTTAGCAGCCCAGGCATAATTAGTAAGCGTGGTGGGTTCCGGGCTCCAGATGGAGACTCAGCTGGAAGTTTAAGGGAAGAATGACAAGGAACTTTATGAATTGGAGCTGTAAGTTAACTCTTAGACAGAGAGAGCGAGATGGTGGTGGGGGACAGCCCCCAGTGAAATTAGAGGTGAGAGCACAAAGCAATACAGTAGGCAGACTCTTTTTTTTGGGGGGGATGCTCGAGAATATCCAGGTGGACTCCTGAGGCTCGATCCCGCATTTGCGTATGCCGAGCCTCCTTCCTCATGACCTTTGTCCAGAGTGGAATGCCTCCCCGGCTCCCGGCACATGATCAGTGCATGCTCAGTCACGATATCAGTGCCTGCTCAGCCACGTGATCACTGACGGCACAGTCACGTGATCAGCGCCTCTCAGTCACGTGATCACCGTATGATAAACACGTGATCAGTGAACGACCAGCCACGTGATCACTGCATGCGCGGTCAGGTGTTCAGTTCCTGATCAGCCACCTGATCAGTGCGTGCACAGTCCCCTGATCAGCGCCTGTCAGTCACTGATCACTGCCTGATAAACACGTGATCAGTGCCCGAACAGCCACGTCATCAGTGCATGCGCAGTCACGTGATCAGTGCATGATAGCCACGTGATCAGTGCGTGCACAGTCCCATGATCAGCGCCTGTCAGGCACTGATCATTGCCTGATAAACACGTGATCAGTGCATGATGAGCCATGTGATCAGTGCCCGATCAGCCACGTCATCAGTGCATGCGCAGTCACGTCATCAGTGCATGATAGCCACGTGATCAGTGCATGCTCAGTCACGTGATCTGGACTTGATCAGCCACGTGATCAGTGCCTGCAGAGTCACGTGATCAGGGCCTGCTGAGCTGCGTGATTCCTGTCGGCTCATCTGCTTGACAATTGCCAGCTGAGCTGCGTGATTCCTGCCTGGTCACGTGCTTGAATATTGCCAGTTGAGCAGCATGATTCGTCACTGCTGAGCTCCATGCTTATTGCCTGCTGATTGCGTGGTTCGTGTCTGCTCAGCTCTTTGAGTATCGCCTCCTGAGGTCCCTGTTCGGTCGCCACCTGCCGGGGACCAGCCCCAACTGATCCAGGGTATTCGAAGGAGAGATGGCCTAGGCGACTATTTATATGCTAATCAGAGATGTCAAGAATAAGAGTATGAGGAGAGCTCAGTAGGAAAATTCGGTGGAGAAAAGAGACTGAGTGGCTTGGTTTACGCGGAAGACCAATCAAACTTCAAGACAAGAAGTTTGCACCACTTACGTAGGCCGCAGGCGCCCTCTCGAATAGCGAAGGTGCCTCACCCTAGACACCTTCTCGAGGGGGTCTTAGCAGCCCAGGCATAATTAGTAAGCGTGGTGGGTTCCGCGCTCCAGATGGAGACTCAGCTGGAAGTTAAAGGGAAGAATGACAAGGAACTTTATGAATTGGAGCTGTAAGTTAACTCTTTGACAGAGAGAGCGAGATGGTGGTGGGGGACAGCCCCCAGTGAAATCAGAGGTGAGAGCACAAAGCAATACAGTAGGCAGACTCTGGTTTTTGGGGGGGAGATGCTCGAGAATATCCGGGTGGACTCCTGAGGCTCGATCCCGCATTTGCGTATGCCGAGCCTCCTTCCTCATGACCTTTGTCCAGAGTGGAATGCCTCCCCGGCTCCCGGCACATGATCAGTGCATGCTCAGTCACGGTATCAGTGCCTGCTCAGCCACGTGATCACTAACGGCACAGTCACGTGATCAGCGCCTCTCAGTCACGTGATCACTGTAGGATAAACACGTGATCAGTGAACGACCAGCCACGTGATCACTGCATGCGCAGTCAGGTGGTCAGTTCCTGATCAGCCACCTGATCAGTGCGTGCACAGTCCCCTTATCAGCGCCTGTCAGTCACTGATCACTGCCTGATAAACACGTGATCAGTGCCCGAACCACGTCATCAGTGCATGATCACGTGATCAGTGCGCAGATGATCATGTCAGTCACTGATCAGTGTGATCAGTGCATGATGCCTGTGATCAGTGCCTGATCAGCCGTCATCAGTGCATGCGCAGTCACGTGATCAGTGCATGATAGCCACGTGATCAGTGCGTGCACAGTCCCATGATCAGCGCCTGTCAGTCACTGATCATTGCCTGATAAACACGTGATCAGTGCATGATGAGCCATGTGATCAGTGCCTGATCAGCCACGTCATCAGTGCATGCGCAGTCACGTCATCAGTGCATGATAGCCACGTGATCAGTGCATGCTCAGTCACGTGATCTGGACTTGATCAGCCACGTGATCAGTGCCTGCAGAGTCACGTGATCAGGGCCTGCTGAGCTGCGTGATTCCTGCCGGCTCATCTGCATGACAATTGCCATCTGAGCTGCGTGATTCCTGTCGGCTCATCTGCTTGACAATTGCCAGCTGAGCTGCGTGATTCCTGCCTGGTCACGTGCTTGATTATTGCCAGTTGAGCAGCATGATTCGTCACTGCTGAGCTCCATGCTTATTGCCTGCTGATTGCGTGGTTCGTGTCTGCTCAGCTCTTTGAGTATGGCCTCCTGAGGTCCCTGTTCGGTCGCCACCTGCCGGGGACCAGCCCAAACTGATCCAGGGTATTCGAAGGAGAGATGGCCTAGGCGACTATTTATATGCTAATCAGAGATGTCAAGAATAGGAGTATGAGGAGAGCTCAGTGGGAAAATTCGGTGGAGAAAAGAGACTGAGTGGCTTGGTTTACACGGAAGACCAATCAAACTTCAAGACAAGAAGTTTGCACCACTTACGTAGGCCACAGGCGCCCTCTCGTATAGCGAAAGGTGCCTCACCCTAGACACCTTCTCGAGTGGGTCTTAGCAGCCCAGGCATAATTAGTAAGCGTGGTGGGTTCCGCGCTCCAGATGGAGACTCAGCTGGAAGTTAAAGGGAAGAATGACAAGGAACTTTATGAATTGGAGCTGTAAGTTAACTCTTAGACAGAGAGAGCGAGATGGTGGTGGGGGACAGCCCCCAGTGAAATTAGAGGTGAGAGCACAAAGCAATACAGTAGGCAGACTCCGGTTTTTTGGGGGGGATGCTCGAGAATATCCGGGTGGACTCCTGAGGCTCGATCCCGCATTTGCGTATGCCGAGCCTCCTTCCTCATGACCTTTGTCCAGAGTGGAATGCCTCCCCGGCTCCCGGCACATGATCAGTGCATGCTCAGTCACGATATCAGTGCCTGCTCAGCCACGTGATCACTGACGGCACAGTCACGTGATCAGCGCCTCTCAGTCACGTGATCACCGTATGATAAACACGTGATCAGTGAACGACCAGCCACGTGATCACTGCATGCGCGGTCAGGTGGTCAGTTCCTGATGAGCCACCTGATCAGTGCGTGCACAGTCCCCTGATCAGCGCCTGTCAGTCACTGATCACTGCCTGATAAACACGTGATCAGTGCCCGAACAGCCACGTCATCAGTGCATGCGCAGTCACGTGATCAGTGCATGATAGCCACGTGATCAGTGCGTGCACAGTCCCATGATCAGCGCCTGTCAGTCACTGATCATTGCCTGATAAACACGTGATCAGTGCATGATGAGCCATGTGATCAGTGCCCGATCAGCCACGTCATCAGTGCATGCGCAGTCACGTCATCAGTGCATGATAGCCACGTGATCAGTGCATGCTCAGTCACGTGATCTGGACTTGATCAGCCACGTGATCAGTGCCTGCAGAGTCACGTGATCAGGGCCTGCTGAGCTGCGTGATTCCTGCCGGCTCATCTGCATGACAATTGCCAGCTGAGCTGCGTGATTCCTGTCGGCTCATCTGCTTGACAATTGCCAGCTGAGCTGCGTGATTCCTGCCTGGTCACGTGCTTGATTTTGCCAGTTGAGCAGCATGATTCGTCACTGCTGAGCTCCATGCTTATTGCCTGCTGATTGCGTGGTTCGTGTCTGCTCAGCTCTTTGAGTATCGCCTCCTGAGGTCCCTGTTCGGTCGCCACCTGCCGGGGACCAGCCCCAACTGATCCAGGGTATTCGAAGGAGAGATGGCCTAGGCCACTATTTATATGCTAATCAGAGATGTCAAGAATAATAGTATGAGGAGAGCTCAGTAGGAAAATTCGGTGGAGAAAAGAGACTGAGTGGCTTGGTTTACGCGGAAGACCAATCAAACTTCAAGACAAGAAGTTTGCACCACTTACGTAGGCCGCAGGCGCCCTCTCGAATAGCGAAAGGTGCCTCACACTAGACACCTTCTCGAGTGGGTCTTAGCAGCCCAGGCATAATTAGTAAGCGTGGTGGGTTCCGCGCTCCAGATGGAGACTCAGCTGGAAGTTAAAGGGAAGAATGACAAGGAACTTTATGAATTGGAGCTGTAAGTTAACTCTTTGACAGAGAGAGAGATGGTGGTGGGGGACAGCCCCCAGTGAAATCAGAGGTGAGAGCACAAAGCAATACAGTAGGCAGACTCCGGTTTTTTTGGGGGAGATGCTCGAGAATATCCGGGTGGACTCCTGAGGCGCGATCCCGCATTTGCGTATGCCGAGCCTCCTTCCTCATGACCTTTGTCCAGAGTGGAATGCCTCCCCGGCTCCCGGCACATGATCAGTGCATGCTCAATCACGATATCAGTGCCTGCTCAGCCACGTGATCACTGACGGCACAGTCACGTGATCAGCGCCTCTCAGTCACGTGTTCACCGTAGGATAAACACGTGATCAGTGAACGACCAGCCACGTGATCACTGCATGCGCGGTCAGGTGGTCAGTTCCTGATCAGCCACCTGATCAGTGCGTGCACAGTCCCCTGATCAGCGCCTGTCAGTCACTGATCACTGCCTGATAAACACGTGATCAGTGCCCGAACAGCCACGTCATCAGTGCATGCGCAGTCACGTGATCAGTGCATGATAGCCACGTGATCAGTGCATGCTCAGTCACGTGATCAGTGCATGATAGCCACGTCATCAGTTCGTGCGAAGTCCCATGATCAGCGCCTGTCAGTCACTGATCATTGCCTGATAAACACGTGATCAGTGCATGATGAGCCATGTGATCAGTGCCCGATCAGCCACGTCATCAGTGCATGCGCAGTCACGTCATCAGTGCATGATAGCCACGTGATCAGTGCATGCTCAGTCACGTGATCTGGACTTGATCAGCCACGTGATCAGTGCCTGCAGAGTCACGTGATCAGGGCCTGCTGAGCTGCGTGATTCCTGCCGGCTCATCCGCATGACAATTGCCATCTGAGCTGCGTGATTCCTGTCGGCTCATCTGCTTGACAATTGCCAGCTGAGCTGCGTGATTCCTGCCTGGTCACGTGCTTGATTATTGCCAGTTGAGCAGCATGATTCGTCACTGCTGAGCTCCATGCTTATTGCCTGCTGATTGCGTGGTTCGTGTCTGCTCAGCTCTTTGAGTATCGCCTCCTGAGGTCCCTGTTCGGTCGCCACCTGCCGGGGACCAGCCCCAACTGATCCAGGGTATTCGAAGGAGAGATGGCCTAGGCGACTATTTATATGCTAATCAGAGATGTCAAGAATAATAGTATGAGGAGAGCTCAGTAGGAAAATTCGGTGGAGAAAAGAGACTGAGTAGCTTGGTTTACGCGGAAGACCAATCAAACTTCAAGACAAGAAGTTTGCACCACTTACGTAGGCCGCAGGCGCCCTCTCGAATAGCGAAAGGTGCCTCACCCTAGACACCTTCTCGAGTGGGTCTTAGCAGCCCAGGCATAATTAGTAAGCGTGGTGGGTTCCGCGCTCCAGATGGAGACTCAGCTGGAAGTTAAAGGGAAGAATGACAAGGAACTTTATGAATTGGAGCTGTAAGTTAACTCTTTGACAGAGAGAGCGAGATGGTGGTGGGGGACAGCCCCCAGTGAAATCAGAGGTGAGAGCAGAAAGCAATACAGTAGGCAGACTCCGGATTTTTTTGGGGGGGAGATGCTCGGGTGGATGCAGGGATCAGTGCGTGCACAGTCCCCTGATCAGCGCCTGTCAGTCACTGATCACTGCCTGATAAACACGTGATCAGTGCCGAACAGCCACGTCATCAGTGCATGCGCAGTCACGTGATCAGTGCATGATGCCACGTGATCAGTGCGTGCACAGTCCCATGATCAGCGCCTGTCAGTCACTGATCATTGCCTGATAAACACGTGATCAGTGCATGATGAGCCATGTGATCAGTGCCCGATCAGCCACGTCATCAGTGCATGCGCAGTCACGTCATCAGTGCATGATAGCCACGTGATCAGTGCATGCTCAGTCACGTGATCTGGACTTGATCAGCCACGTGATCAGTGCCTGCAGAGTCACGTGATCAGGGCCTGCTGAGCTGCGTGATTCCTGCCGGCTCATCTGCATGACAATTGCCAGCTGAGCTGCGTGATTCCTGTCGGCTCATCTGCTTGACAATTGCCAGCTGAGCTGCGTGATTCCTGCCTGGTCACGTGCTTGATTATTGCCAGTTGAGCAGCATGATTCGTCACTGCTGAGCTCCATGCTTATTGCCTGCTGATTGCGTGGTTCGTGTCTGCTCAGCTCTTTGAGTAGTGCCTCCTGAGGTCCCTGTTCGGTCGCCACCTGCCGGGACCAGCCCCAACTGATCCAGGGTATTCGAAGGAGAGATGGCCTAGGCGACTATTTATATGCTAATCAGAGATGTCAAGAATAATAGTATGAGGAGAGATCAGTAGGAAAATTCAGTGGAGAAAAGAGACTGAGTGGCTTGGTTTACGCGGAAGACCAATCAAACTTCAAGACAAGAAGTGTGCACCACTTACGTAGGCCGCAGGCGCCCTCTCGAATAGTGAAAGGTGCCTCACCCTAGACACCTTCTCGAGTGGGTCTTAGCAGCCCAGGCATAATTGGTAAGCGTGGTGGGTTCCGCGCTCCAGATGGAGACTCAGCTGGAAGTTAAAGGGAAGAATGACAAGGAACTTTATGAATTGGAGCTGTAAGTTAACTCTTTGACAGAGAGAGCGAGATGGTGGTAGGGGACAGCCCCCAGTGAAATCAGAGGTGAGAGCACAAAGCAATACAGTAGGCAGACTCCGGTTTTTTGGGGGGAGATGCTCGAGAATATCCGGGTGGACTCCTGAGGCTCGATCCCGCATTTGCGTATGCCGAGCCTCCTTCCTCATGACCTTTGTCCAGAGTGGAATGCCTCCCCGGCTCCCGGCACATGATCAGTGCATGCTCAGTCACCATATCAGTGCCTGCTCAGCCACGTGATCACTGACGGCACAGTCACGTGATCAGCGCCTCTCAGTCACGTGATCACCGTAGGATAAACACGTGATCAGTGAACGACCAGCCACGTGATCACTGCATGCGCGGTCAGGTGGTCAGTTCCTGATCAGCCACCTGATCAGTGCGTGCACAGTCCCCTGATCAGCGCCTGTCAGTCACTGATCACTGCCTGATAAACACGTGATCAGTGCCCGAACAGCCACGTCATCAGTGCATGCGCAGTCACGTGATCAGTGCATGATAGCCACGTGATCAGTGCGTGCACAGTCCCATGATCAGCGCCTGTCAGTCACTGATCATTGCCTGATAAACACGTGATCAGTGCATGATGAGCCATGTGATCAGTGCCCGATCAGCCACGTCATCAGTGCATGCGCAGTCACGTCATCAGTGCATGATAGCCACGTGATCAGTGCATGCTCAGTCACGTGATCTGGACTTGATCAGCCACGTGATCAGTGCCTGCAGAGTCACGTGATCAGGGCCTGCTGAGCTGCGTGATTCCTGCCGGCTCATCTGCATGACAATTGCCAGCTGAGCTGCGTGATTCCTGTCGGCTCATCTGCTTGACAATTGCCAGCTGAGCTGCGTGATTCCTGCCTGGTCACGTGCTTGATTGTGCCAGTTGAGCAGCATGATTCGTCACTGCTGAGCTCCATGCTTATTGCCTGCTGATTGCGTGGTTCGTGTCTGCTCAGCTCTTTGAGTATCGCCTCCTGAGGTCCCTGTTCGGTCGCCACCTGCCGGGGACCAGCCCCAACTGATCCAGGGTATTCGAAGGAGAGATGGCCTAGGCGACTATTTATATGCTAATCAGAGATGTCAAGAATAATAGTATGAGAGAGCTCAGTAGGAAAATTCGGTGGAG